>NW_009604513.1:18812-19874 GCF_000690535.1 Cariama cristata | reverse complement strand
GCTGAGGAGAATGGGTGAGATAATACCCATGGGTATCATGGCAGGAAGGCAGCTGGATTTGGATGTATTGGGGTTTTTTTCAAAGCAAGGATTCCTAGCACTTAGGAATGGCTGGTCATGGTCAGAAAAATATCTCAAATGATCGGAGGACTCCTTTGATAAACGATCAGCAGAAGTTTACTGTAATGTGGAGCAATTCTCTGTAGAGCAATCACCTTCACAGAGAGAGCATCTTAACTATTTAAATCAGATGTCTTGTGCTTTGCAGGGGCTCCAGACAGACAAGTCTTAGATGAGACGTTACAGCACGTGCGATGCCCCACGGCCCAGGTGGCAGAGGGACTTGGGTTTGCCCCGGCCTGTGGTCATGGATGCTGAGGGTTTCCAGCCATACTCCACTGTGGGGATTTCTCTTAGGGTTTTTTTGTAAGCATAATTTTATTTTTACATTTCCTTTTTTAGGATTGGTGAAATTCCATTTTTGCTCACACCAGTGATGTGGCTCCACTGCAGTTAACATTTGCTCTTTGGGACTTCTAAAATAAATATCGCATTACTTTATCCCCCAGCCCTTCAACATATCTGTCTATATTAGAACCTCCAGGCTGGTTTAACAATGTGTTTTATCTGCAAATTCCAGTTTAGTTTGGATTTTGCAGCTGACACTAAGCCACGTTGCTGGTGATTTCAGAAAGAGCCTTGAGCAGTTTGAATGAGAGGAAACCTGTCAAGACAATCTTTGTGCTCAGTGCTTGTTCTGTGTCCCCCTGCCACAAGCCCCTTTATTTCCCGTGCCCTTTCATTGTGGAATTGCTCGTAATGCTGACAGATCAATGGGGCCTTTGTACCCCTCCACCTTCTGCAGGTGCTCCCCTTAATTTAATGCCAGCTAAAATGTTTTAAACAAAGCACAGAGGCTCAGCCCACTTGTACTGGTTGGGTAGGTGCTATGAATTAGTTGGCAGGTTTTAATCCAGTAAAGCCTAGTTAACACTGTCCTTGTGTAGTAAGCTGATTATGATAAATAGGCATGCTGTGTCTTAGCAGATGCCTGAAATCAGA
>NW_009604513.1:0-18680 GCF_000690535.1 Cariama cristata | reverse complement strand
CACCCGCCGAGGACACCAAGATTAGAGGAGCTTCTGGAGGAATGCTGCGAGCTCACGTGAAGCCTTGGCAGCTGCTGGGCTCCCTCACCCTTCAGCAGCAGGGGCTGTGCATCCCTGGCCGGGAGGAGGTCGGTGAAACCCAGATTTGTTCCTGCCACCCCTGTCTGCAATATGCCCTCCGCCCCTGTCATGAGTCAGGGGACGAATGGGGTGCTTTGCCTTCCCTCTTTCTGGTTTGCAACTGTAGGGATTGGCTTCCTAGAAAGTAAAATGTCCTGGTGTGTCGAGGGTCACACTCTTGGGTTTCACCGCCGGTGCTGGGAATGTCCATGTGCCACTGCTGCCCCGCACAGGGGACGGGTCGGGGCACGAAAGCTGCCCCCGTGAATGGGGAGACTCAATGGGGTTTGGGAGTCCAGGGCTCAAGGGGGACCTCTGAATCGCAGCAAGGAGCTTTCTGGTTTGTAGCATCCCGTTCCCCTGGCCTTTACAGCTCATCGGTGTGAGACTGTTTTCTGCAGTTCCGCGGGGGTGATCCGGGACACCCCAGGCCTGCGGGGAAGGTTTCCAGTCCCGAGCGGGGCTCCTGAGTGAGTATTTCAGCATTTCATGTCTGAATACAGGCTCTGTTGAGCAGTGCGGAGAATAAAGCTCCCATTTAGGATATTGCTGCTGCCTAAGAGGCTTTAGGGATTGTTAAAACTCTTGTCTCTCAGGAAATAGTCTGGCTTCATCTGTTGCCAATTAGAGCCATGGGGGTGAGTGTTTGCAGCTCGCCAACCTCGCTGCCCACCTTCGGGGCCATGCGTGGGGCTAACATGGGAGCACGGAAAGGAGGGAAGCCCCCAACACAAGGAGAAGCTGCCAAAGCCTGCCATCGGCCGTGGAGCGATTGGGATGCGGAGGAAGGTCATCATTCAGCTCAGCACTGGCATGAATTAGGGCTTCCTGTGCATGCATGGATGGGGGCTGAAACATCATCCCGCTTTTTAGATCTGTGTGCCTCAGGGGTATTAAAACAGCCTTGAAATAGCAACCAGGACATCAGCTGGCTCGTGGGAGAAAGCCGACCGTGTCCCTCCTGCAGTGCCCTGTCTGCGGGGGGCCTGTCCCCACATGCTCCCTCAATCAGCACCCCGAAGAACAGGGCCCTTGGCGTACTGTGGGCATAAATAAGACCAATTTGTGTTTGGGTTTTGGGCTGCTGGCAGCGCTGTGGTGTGAGGGTGGCCGTAACCTCTCAGCGTGAAAGAGCACCGAGGACTCGCCGAACAGAAAACTTATATTCAATCTTCTGCAAGTCTCTAGGGGAAACCTCCTCTACAGTGGCTGTAGTCCTGCCCTGGGTTATTGCAGAGCACGTCGCTGACTGTGCTCCTGCTGCGGGTGAGGAGGGAGCCGGGCGGCCAAATGCTGCACAGCTGGACATGAAACTGCAGGACGGCTCTCGGAGCCAGAGCTGCATGGACAGCAGAATATCTTCAAGTGGTGGGCAGGGTTTGGTGGAGAACCACCGCTCCATGTCCCCGTTCACCCTGCCCAGGCAGCCTTGCGTCTATGTGCACACAGAGGGGGCAGCATGGGGTGCCCCTCCAAGCCCCACGCTTAGCAGACCGACAGCCACAGCCACCCCACTGCAAAGAGGATGGCAGAGTTTAGTTTCCAAAGCCTTTCGCTCCCCAAACCCTGCAGTGTTTGCACAGTGCTGACCTAAAGTAGCGCTCAGCTCTCCCAGAGTGCCTCTGAGTGTGTTATGAGTTTGTAGACCCAACTGCCTGGAAACCAGGTACCCCCGGGAACTTGTTGACTTTGCTTTGTTGTTCATTTTGGATGCCAAATTTGAAAAGTGACCTGTGGCTTTGTATTTCTTTCCAGCTTTTGTTGACCTACCACATTCTTCCAGCTCCAAGAGCCCATGTTTCATCGTTCTCGACCCACCAGTCTCCAGGTGACAGACTTGTCCCCTGGTAGGCTGCCGCTCACTCTGCCAAGGCAGCCCTTCCTCTGCAGCCACTCGTTTACCCCGTCACATCTGCTCTCAGGGTCAAGTCCCCAGTTCACCTTCCCTGGGTCCTATTTGGTGCCACCAACACTAGTAAGTGTTGACTCACCTGTGGTTTCGCTCCCCTGATTTTCTTCATTCTTTACGAGATCGGGGCATGCAGAAGGTTAGACCACCCAGGAGATGGACAGGCTGCCCTTACCGGTCCAAGTGCTACCCTGAAGATCTATCAGTGCAATGCAAAGAGGCCCCAAAACCTCTGATTTCTGCACGCAGCTTTGTGAAGGAGAGTTCCTTGGAGGGACATGGCTTTTATGGTGCATTACTCTGCCCTGTCTACTGTGCTTTACTGAGGAGGGGGAAAACAGGGAGAGATCCTACAGATCAGGGAAGGTGCTGAGGTGTCAAAGAGACAGATATGCATTAAACTTTGTAGCACCTGAGCAATGGTGAAGTGGAAAAGTAGTCTTGATGAGTTAAGGAAAACTACCTTTGCAAGACATTTCTCTGAGTTCAAACACCCTTGGGCAGCCTGGTCATAGACCAGCAGAAGGAGGGGCTCCCATGATAGATACCCAATGCCAGGGCTGTGCTTTGGCTAAGGTCCCTGTATGTAAAGAACATCCTCTCACGCTGTGCAGCTGGTGAAGTCCACATGGGGCTTCACGGGGGCTTGAATGGAAGAGAACTCAGAAAGTCCTGACAGACAACCTGGCCTAAAGCAATGTCACTTCTCACCCTTGTTTGTAGGTACATCCATGGAGGACCCATGGGCAGGGGAGGGAACCGGCAGTGGAGGGTCACGCATGCAACTGAAAAACACAAATCTCAGCAAAGCCCAATGCAGGAATTACTGAAAGAGAGCATAAGGCCTATTTGGGTTTTGGTGCTGTGTTTCTCTGGCTAATTAATTGCCCTAATGAGGGTGAGGCTTTTATCAGATCCAGGAGGGAGTAAGAGCGGGTGAGAAAATGAAGGGTAGATTAACATACAGAGCGGTAGTGAGAGGTAGAGTTTGCTGTTGACCATGAGCAAATTCAATCAGGCTATGTCCTTTCCTCCTCACTTTGATGTTGAGAGGTGTTTGCTTGCTGCAGAGTCACTGAGAGCATTGCTGAAAGCTGAGGAGGGGAGCAGCGTGCACGGCTCCTTCCCATGCTCGTTGCGCTCGCCGGGAACACCGTGTCTGCACCGGCGGTGTTACTGCATCTCTTCTCACTGGAAACAGGAGCAAAATCCTGGGAGCTGAAGGGCTGGCAGTCCCTGTTAATAAACAGGTATGAGGAATACTTCTAGGCCTGAGCTACAAGAACAAAACCAGTGATGCCCAGCCTCGTCCTCTGCGTATGCATGTCCCGTATGTGCACACAACCAGAGCCCGACCCCGTGGATTGCTTCCCAGCCAGCGCTGTGACTCCCAGCGCCCAGTTACAGTATAAAGCCCAGTTATGAATGGCAATAGAAGATGCAAGCTCTTCCCTGTTTCTTACATGGCTTTTTTTAATAAAATACTGTCTGGCAATCTGACTACAGATCTGCATAGCTCCAAGAGATACAGCTGTAGGTGTTGAATGCTCCCAGACCTGCTGATGTTTGTCAGTGCTGCGGGTGCGCTGCACCTCAGTGGGTCAGGGGCAGAAAACGTAGGTGGTGAGTGGGTGTATAATGAAACCCCTGCACCCTCACACTGCTGTCGGATTGCATCACCCTTGGAATCAGACAAACAAATCAATGGCCCAGCCATTCTGCCTGCTGACTAATCTCCTCTCCCCACGCCTCTGGCTGCTGAGCCCTGCCGTGGGCTTTTGGCATGGATGAGCCCTGTCATGTGGTTTGGTTTGGTTTGGTTTGAGCTCAAAGTGGCTTGAATGGTGGGAGGAAAGCCAAAGCTGAGGACCCTTCACGAAAGCTTTATGGCCACGGTGTTTGAAGCAGAGTGTAGCAGCAGCAAGCAACTCTCTAGAGCATGTGATGTTATAGAATAAAAGTGTGGGTGGCAGGGGATGTTAACTTGCTGGCAGTAATTCCCAGCTCTGTGACAATGAACCACTGATATCATCACACATGCTGGGCCAGATCCGGTGTTCCTCTTCTTACCTGCGACCCTGATGAAAGCAATGGGAATTGCTATCCGAGGTAATGATTGCAGGATCAGGCGGATGATGGCACCCTGCTTTTCTTATCTTGTTCTCTCTGGCACTGCCTCTCTCTCTGTGTGTCTCTTCCCACTACTTGCAATGTTTCATTCTATGCTCACAAAGTGTAAGGAGAGCCCACTGGAGAGCTCTAAAATGCCCATGATTCCTGGAAACTCCCTCAGTTTATAGGGAAAACACTTTTCCACTTTGTTTCTAGCAATTAAATTGCATCAGAAGATGCCCAAATCCATGTAACGTCTTGCTGCTGTTATCCTGGGCAAGCAATTGCTGGATAGCCTATAGTGAGGAGCAGCTGAGGAGGTGGGCTGGGCAGCAGCACATGGGGAGGGGGTCCAGGGAACCCTCTGCAGTAAGATGTCCTGGAGATCACCTTTGTTTGGGGACCACCTTCGTTAACAGCTTTGAGACTCCACTCTTGACAAGGCCCCAGTACAGATTACATGCTGAAGAAATCTTATCAAGTGCGTTTAACCAATTCAAGTGTTTGTGTGATGGCTGCTGCCTCTGCTGTCATGCCCTGCTAGGCCTTCCCGTGATGCGAGCCATGGCACCCTGGATCTCTGCAGGTTGAGCTACTCCGGTTCTCTCCCAGTGGATGGCAGAGTGAATTCGTTTCTCCTCCTGCGCATCGGGAAGAAATGCGGGAATCATTGCCCGTATACACTGTTCAACCTCCAGCCTTCCTGCAAGCTGCAGCCTTGAGGAAAACAAAACATTTCCCCTGCCCGGGAGCACATGTCCGCCCTGCTCACAGGCACCCTGAATTAAAGTGGGAAGGGCTGGTGTTTGCAAACAACCCCAGATATGGCCTGGGAAGCTGATACAGCTCTTTAAGTAATGCTGAGCAATAGATGAACAATTAAATCCTTCTAGATTTGCTTGAGTGAAATCACAGGTAACTGAAGTATCAGTCATGGCCTGAACTGGAAGATGTGCTATCAAAGCTGCTGGAGCTGGAGGACCCACAGGCTGCTCCCCTCGGGGACGTGTTCCCCCTGTGCTCAGTGTGCAGATGGAGCAAGTCACAAGCTTTGCGGCTGACGGGCCAGGTGACATGGAGCACGGCGGCCCTGGGGTGGGGGCCATGTGCGTCCGTTCCCGGCAGATTCGGCATGTGCATTGCCTTTCACGGGAGGCTGGATCCCGGTGCGGAGGTTGGTCGTTGAAGAGAGACAGAGGAGGCAAAGCCATGGAGGTGTCTTGCTGCAAGCATGGGAGTCGGCCCGGGGCAGCAGGCTGCACCATCCCTCTGATGGGGAGGTCAACGGTGGGCCCACCTGGGATTCGCCATGTCCATCCTATCCGCCTACTCAGGGATCTCCGAGGCACAAGGCACACTGCTGACCTTGGGTGGGTATTAGTCAAAGTTACCCCTTTATCCTGTCTGCTGGCTAAGGCTTAGTTGGAAGTGCAAGCATAACCCAGTTGGGTTTTCTGTTTATCTCTAGCACGGCAGAAGGAGAGATTCTCCTACTCGGTGGAGGAGAGCTTGCTGAAGAATTTTACTTTGCATCAACCTAAATTGCGAGAAATGGAAAATTAATCCAGATTCAGTTAATGGTTTGTGTGCTGGTGATCTCTATGGCCATGGGCAGGACACTTGTGTACTCTCACATTTGAACACTCTTCACACCAGATGCAAGAGAAATGAAGAGAAGTTGAAGAGCATGACCTCCCCATAAGGGCCAGGTTGTTCCTGTTTTGGGTGGAAGCAGAGCTGTACTTCAGAGACTATTTTAACAGCTGCTGATCTCAAATGGGCTGTAGCCACAACAGATATAAATTCTCAACTTTCTTCCCATTTTGATGTGTTGCCTGAGGATCTAAGCTGCAGTCCTCATGTTTGTGCCCCAGGTGTACCTACCGCAGCAGACCAAGGGGAACCGCACTGATGGGGACCCATCAAGGACAAATCCTCCATCGTTCAGATGTGCTGAGCCTAGAAGCATTTTTCAAGTCTGTTAGGTCAGCTGTGTGTGAGCCTTGGCCTTTGAGGTGACAGTGGCCACAGTGAGGTGGATCCTGACTGTGTGGTGGCTTCAGGGACCACCATTCCCACCATGAGGGCTGGGGAGGTTGGCTGCCTCCTAGAAGAGGGTTAATGGCACCGTCCCACTGTCCTGCTTGGTGCAGACCCTGGCCTGGGGACCAGGAGCTGTGGGATCCCTGCCTCCAGCCCCACACACGATCACACCAGGCAGCTCTGCTCCCTCCTCTCTCTGCAGGACAGCGTCTTTTTCCTTCTCTATTTCCCTTCTGTAAGCGCTTTGATCTCTGTCTGGATTCAGCACAAAAACTGAGTGTTCCCGTACACCTTATTTGCACTTGCCGTTGCAAATATCAGTTGCTTTGATGACATGTTATAAGTTTGTCTTAAAAATATTGATTTGGTTTAGGGCTGGTGCTGCAAGCACGCAGGAAGATGCCTTTGCCAGCTTTTAAACAGTTATAGCTGTAAAATAGCTGCTTTCCCAGGAGAGCACACCCGCTCACCCGTTAAAGGATGCGCTCTCCTGCCTACTCATTTCACAGCAATAAAAGGGCCAGTCTGAACCGTTACAAATACGGCTTATTTGTAGCTACGATACAGTGAGTTGCTAATAGGTTTCAACCAGTATGTCTGAACATGGGACAGCCATGTGATCCCTGCCTCTTCACATCATGTACTCAGTTTCGTCATTTTTAAGGCATGACGATTTGATCCAGCGATTCCCGAGCCAAATCCTGTAACTCTTACTTGACTAGAGCGTTTTTTGATTTGAAGACAGCAAGAGAAGAACACTCCACCACTTCCTTTGGTAGTTTGTTCCAGTGGTTAATCATCCTTCCTACTAAAAATGTGAGTCTCATTTCTCACATGAATTTGGTTGACTTTTGCTTCCCATCGCTGCCTTTTTGTGCTGGTTTCATCCACCATGTGCAGTGGAAGGGGGCAAGATGACTGAGAGGATTTCAAGTTCAAATTCTAGTAATCTTGCAAAATTTTCTATAGGACTGCAACTTTTTTTCTCCAGGAAAGCAATGGACAAAATATTCTGCAGCAGCTGGTGAGAAATAACCCTTCTGACTTGAAAGAATTGACCTCCACACTCTCCTCCCCCTCTGCCTCCAATGCTGTCGCAGTTTTTCTTATGCAGCTAATTAAGAGGGAATCCCCCGCTGGAGGAAGAAACAGAAATAGAAAAATCCCTTTTCAGGAATAGGCACTATGTAACTAATCAAGCTGGGATTGCATTGTTAGGAGGAACCTTTCATAAATCAGGCCTGCAGCAACTCACAGCAAGAGCATCTTTTTTGGTTCTGCAGAATAAGCTGGCTGACAGTTTGCTGTACAGATGCAATCCAGTTCTTATGCATGAGAGCAAAAGAAAATGTGTCAATATAAGTTTAATTACAGTTGTTTTTATAAATCCTTTGCGATGCAAATTTCAGCTAAAAAACCTTGCGATTAATCATGTAGACAGAAGCCTGCTGTAACCAAAATCTGACATCAAATCTGTCTCTACTTCCATATTCTTTCTTGAACTCTGATCTAAAAAGAGAAGAAAAAAGTTTAAGGAGCTGAAAGAGAGAATTCCCGTATCTGGATGCTTTTGCAGTGTGGTAATGAGGCTGAAGTTACAAGCTGGAGCTATTAGCATGTAACAGCAAGGAAATATCAACATAATTGCTGCTTGCTGATGGGCTTCATCCCCCACCGACCTGTGCTCATTGGAGAATTAATGGGATGGTATTTGACGTGACAGAAATGCCCTCATAATGTCTCGTAATCCCAAATGTCAGGGTCAAAACTCACGTCAGTCATTCCTCTGGTTTGTCTCTAACATATCCAGCTGACATGGGTGCCTGAACTGCCTGGAAGGGAGGGAGGGAACCATTTGCAGCAAAGCGTTTAATGAGTGTCCACCACAAGACAGGGTTTATTTCTGGCTACGTGGCCACCTCCTGCTGCACTGAGCTCAGCTTGTCACATCACCTCCTGCCTCCCCGGACCACGTCTGCATGGCAGCCAATGTGACAGACACTCACTGTAGCTTCTCCCAGGGTGTCCAAAATGATCTGATTTAGACTGACAGCTACAATACACAGCAATAAATATGTATTGTAATGATCCTGTCAGTCGTGACTGGACTGGAGAAATGCCTTCTACCCAAATACTGAATTTGTGGACAAAGAATGGAAGCTGCATAAATGGATAAGACTGCCTGCTGTGAAAAATGGTGGGTGCTAAATCCTGGCCCCAATTAAGTGCTTTGGGGTTGTGGTTTGGGGTGGGAATTTTTTTTTTTTTTTGGCTGTGGGAGGTTTTTTGCATTGTCTGTGTGCTTGTGTCTAGATACAGCAGCCTGGAGGATATCAGGATCAACCTGCCCAAGTCATTATCCGGTGAGCTGGAAAACTGCCCTATTTATGGCTGGAGGAAGGCATTTCTTGCAACAGTTTCAAGACTCGCTCCAGGTCAGATCCCTGGGTGGTCTCCATCACTGCCTGCCCTGACCTCCTCCCTCTCTGAGATGTACGAAGTGATCTGTGCCTCCAAGTTCCCACCTTCCCCCAGACAATGCCACAATTTTTCCCTTATATTTGTAATTTCAACCCCTTTTGGCCCTTTTAACTCAGAGGTGGCAGAACAAGGGGTCCTTTCCACCCTCCAGGAGGGGAGTCGAAGAGTCTTGCTGCTGTCACTGACTGGCATGACTTGTCCTGGGAGAGACACTCCTGTGTTTGGTCACAGGAATCTGATGGCTTTGGGCATGGGATCCCTCCTCTTTCTCTGGAGGTCCTCATCTGCATTCAGAGGGATGTTTGAATGTCCCCCCGTAATTCCTGTCTTGGTTGTCTTGCTGCATGGCAGGAGGCAGAAGTTTCTGAACTCTCTTGGAGTGCAGAAACTGTTTGGAAAGAACAACACACTGTACATTGTCCTCCAAAACAGGCACAGCATTGCCACCATCGAAGGGCTGGACGGTCACAGGTTGCTTTTCCAAACATCAGACCCCATTTTTCCTCTTGTGCACTAGGGTAGATGTGCAATGCAGGAGGCTTTAACTTGAATGTCAAGTGAAACACAAAATGGGAAATGGAGAGGATCAGAGCAATAAGTCCCCGACACCTCCCACTTCTAGGCTGTCCCAGAGCAGTTACTGCTGAAGGCAGACAGCCTGAGCCCCAATCACTCATGCTCGCAGCTGATCACCCCACTGCATCAAAATCCAAAGTGTCTCAGACAGGGAGAGCGGACTTTGGCTGCCTCTGACCCCTTCCTGATTTCCAGCTCTTTCACAGGCTAAATCAAGCCTTTGTCCTGCTCAACATCATGAGGCTGGGCATCCCGCAGGCAGGGACAATGCCCTCTTGTTAAGGAATAAGCCTGTAGGGAGGTGGCTGAGCCTCGCAACACCTTCCAGCCCTGGCCCCTGGGGCCTGATCTAAATAGTGTGAAGGTGAGTGTTAACTGAGGGAAGGATGCCTACCTGCTGCTCCTTTCGGGGGAGTGATTGCCCCCTGGCATCTGCACCATCTCTTCTTGCAGGTTTCTGTCCCCTCTGTCAGCAAGAGCAGCAGAAGCAGACACATCTACCTCTCACCTGTTTGGTTTTTTTTTGGTTTTTTTACAACCTGGGTATTACCTTAAAATAGAGCCACCTACACTATGGTGGGGTGGACGGCCAGCACGAAGCAGACACACCGTCTCATCTCTCTGGGCTTAAAGCTGGAGCATGGAAAGGGCAAAGAAGGTCCCAAGCATGAGCTGGTCAAGCTGAGCCCTCTGGAAATGAGAGTCTAACCTCTGTCAGCCAGAGTGATATCCTGCAGTGAAATGTCTTTCTTGTCCCAAACTTACTGTAGGTCTGCCCCAGGCAGGGAGGACTCATCTCTCTGCTCATGGCCCTGCAAGGAGCAATGTGTGGCTGCAGGCCACCTTGAGGAGAGGGCTTGGGCAGGCGGTGGGGAAAGGGAGCAGACACTTCACCTGCCTTTAGGAATGATGTTGGAGTATTGCCAAAATGTGCAAATACCTCTCCTGTGGTCTCCCTGCTGTAGTGAGGGTGGTTTCTCCCCTCTTTAAACACATCAGTAGAAAATGAATGGGCAGTCTTGTCATGCTGACCTTGTGGCAAGGTAGAGTCACCATATGATGCCACCATATGGGAAATACATGCCAAGCTGTGACTCTCCAGGCCTGTCTCATCCTGCTGCTGCATTTCTGTGGCTACAACTTGCCTCTTCCTTTGCCCTCCCACCACAAGAAGGGATCGGATGGAGGGAACCCCTGAGAAGTTCTGTCCCTTCCACATCCCTGGCTACCTTCCCTCCCTGCCTCTGGAGGTTTGTGTTCAGAGGCCTCACACTATGTGTGTGCTTCTTGTTGGGACACCTATACGGTCTGTTGGTATTTCTGGCTAGCTAGCAGCACAGGATGCACGGAGGGTGCTGCTGTAATCCATGTGGTATAGGTATAGAAAAGAGAGTCCCTGTCACCATGCATTCGTAGCTCATCGCAGTGCCAGGCACAGCCCAAGGAGCAGGCTAACAATATGACAAATGTGTTTTGTTTCTGGAAAAGCTTTAGTTGTTCTTCATAGATAGTCAGTACCTGGGACTGTTAGGATAAAAAAAAGGAGCGGCAGCTTCAACAGCCTGTTGTCTGTAGGCTCAAGTGGTACGATGGGAACGCCACAGCTGCCCAGTGACCACTTTCTCTAGGGCTGACTTCCTTTGGTGGAACATTTTCCAAAGACAAAGCTGTTTCGTGTATCTCTAAGCCCTGTGAGTTCAGGTGGCCAAGGTCTTTCCAAATCAGTCCAAATAAATATTTTCCCCCCCTCCTGGTAGATAGGAGATGTATTGTAAACAACCGAAAACTGTCAGTGATCCAGCAGTGGAATATGTGTCAGATGTCCGGATTCCCAAAGTATCATCACTAAGGTCTGGGTGGTGGCGTGTCCCAGCGACCAGCCTTCCCCACTGGGAAGCTGCCCCTCAAACCGCACTCCCACTACGGCATCAATTCCCAGAGCGCTACCTCTTGTGGGGCTCCTGAGAGGTCCTGGGGGTGCAGGAAAGGAAACATCTATGTCTGTACTGCGCTCCTGGAGGAGGAGGGTGGTGGGAATGAGAGCTGAGCATCAGTTATGGAGGGTCACTTCACCACCCCCTCCTAAACTGGGCTTCCAGTATCAACGCAAACAATGCTGGACAAATGTTCTGGCAAGTGACAAATCGTTTCCCAGCTCAGCCCTGTTCCCTTCCCACCCCTTTTTCCCTGTGAGTCGACTTCTGCCTACACAGATGTTTCCAGATCAGTCTGAATGCCCTCTTCACTGCGTGCTGATGGGATGGTGAGGTTGTACTGATGCACACTTTCTTCCCCCGGATTTCTAGATTTTCCTGCATGTAGACAGAGAGCAGTGTGATGCTGCGTGACTGAAGTCCCTGCTCATACTTCACAAATAATAAAGATTGCCAAAGCTCACAGCCCAAAAGCTGTGTTTTTTAAGACCTCCAGCACACGTTCACACAACAAACATCTGCAGTGGCATGAAATGTGGTGGCCTCATGCTGATCTTCAGTCAGAGGTTATGCTCCATACCCCGGAGCTGGAGGAAAGGATGGGGCAGGATGGTCCAGCCCATCCAGCATGACAACTTCTGTCTCTACTGGGACCTTTCTGCTGATAAATTAGCAGAAGAAAGCGAAGCAGAACCCACTGGGTGCAGGAGGGATGGAGCAAGCAGCAGTTTATAGGGTTAGCATTTTCCTCCTGCTCTGGAGGCCTGGCTCTTACTGGCTTTATCAGGACTGTAGGATGGGCTATCTGGTAGCCGTAGGCTATAAGGTATCCCTATAGACCCTTCGCCTTGAGCAGTCCCTGTCGGAAGGGGCATTTCCCAGGAAGAAGGGAACTTGGGAAGGGCTAGGTGAAAGCCCTGGCTTTGAAATTTTTTTTCTTTTTAATTAAACAAGAGAATGTTAATAAACCTGGAAACCCCCCTTTTAAATTTGATACACTAGCCTCTTCCAGGCCCTCCTGCCCTCAGGGAGGAAGTCATAGGAAGTGAGATTAAATGCACTTGAAGTTGAGGGACCAGAGAGATGGAGACTCAAGGCTTGTCTGCACTTGTGCAAGCCAAAGCATCAACCGAAGGAGCTCATTTGAAAGTAAGCCCATATAGGAACAGCCTCTTTCTCAGGGGAGACCACCCTTTCCCAGGAAAGTCAGCTAAATAAAAGATGACTTTGTCCGTACCTCCAAGGGCTTGCTGGGGGGTGCAGTTTGCAAACTGAGCGGCAAGGCAGTTTCTGTTGCAAGAGTTCCTGTGCGACAGGCCGTTTGCTGTATCTGCAGAGGAAATCAGCTGTGTCGCCCCACGGGCTGTTTTCTGCCAGTAGGAAACTTTGGCGAAGACTGGTAGTATAAGCAGCAGCATTGTATTGGGAAGAGTTTCCAATACAAAGTTGACATAAAAGAAGCCAAGGCATTGCACTGATTCAGCTGTGCGTTTGATAATGCCGGTATAAATCATCACTCAGGTCCTGCTGGTCTCTGATCATGCCCTTCCTACAGGACAAAGGTGAGCAAATGCATGGCAGGTATCATCCAATGTTTTTAACTCTCCCACTTTTAAACAAATGGCATTTTTGTTAGTATTTACTTCAGCTTAAATATAGCTATGTATTTTACGGAGTTAAGCGTATGATACCGTCTTACTTTGCCTGCGAAATACAGGGGTGGAACATAGTCCTACTGGCATGAAACAGTTTGGTGCACAGAATGAAAACTATAACGGGCTGAAAGTGATGGGGAAATTTTATTTTATAAAGATGCTCAAGTGGACTATGCCATCAAAAGGATAGAAAGTCGAAGCCACATCCTGCCGACTTGGCTAATCCATAAAAGAGCTTTCAGTGTTTTCCCTTAGAGTAACAGCTTTAAATTTTAATAGGCTGTAGTGTACTTTCACCGGATGTCATAAGCTGATACAAAGTTTAAATGGGGTTAAGTAAGTAGGAGCCTAGGAGAAATGAACATAAAAGACATAAATTATTTCCTCTCATTTACAAGTTTATTTCACTAGGTTTATTTTGGGAAAAAAAATATTTAATTCAAATTATTTTTTTTCTTCTCTGGATGATTCAGACGTCAGGGGAGGGAGACAACACTTGAAGTAACCATAGAGCAACTTCAGCAGAAAGGACACTCAGTAAAAAGAAAGAAATTAATCAAGTTATTAATTCAGGTTACTTTGTCATTTAATAGGTTTTAGGATAGTTACCACATCACAGCCTTGTGTGCCTGAACATGATCCTAAAATAAGGATTTGTAGGAAAACTCCTTGAAAGGTCATTCAGCCCACACCGACCCCAGGGCAGGATCAACTCTGCGTAAGTCTTTCCGGGCAGACTTTTGTTCAGCCTGTTCTCGGAGCCCTCGGCGGTGGAGAAGGGCAGCCTGCCGCGGCGAGCGACTCTCGGCCACCGAGAAGCTTCCCTCCATCTACAGCAGATGTGCCCTTCACTTTAGGCCCGTTACCCCTTGTGTTACCGCTGGCGAAAGAGGAGGTCTGGTTTCTCTCCTTCCTCTTCGCAGCTCTGGGTAGCATGTTTGCAGGCTGCTGTCACCGCAGCCTCCCCCAGCCCACCGCCTCCAGCTGCTTCCTCTTTCCCCCCAGCTGCCTTCTAGATACCCTGCAGCAGACCCAAATACCATCCAGAAATACCATCTAGGGTGATATCTAGAGGGTAGACCAAAGCCTAGATCTATTTTTTGTTTGTTTTCTCTTTGCAAAGGTGAGATAAAGAGGTTTTCGGGTATAGGATGTACAATGTCACGCTTGTGATGGAGTAAGAGAGGGAGTTTGTAGTCTGCATCACGACCCACTGGCCATCCTGCCTGTGTCATGCCTGGGGACCCCGAAAACAAGCAGGGGCTGTGGGAGGGGGGCTTTTTTCTGCTACTGGCAATGCTATAGAAAAAAGAGGTGTGACGGGTTTTACTGAATGTGTTTATTTTGTTTGCTTATATCTGTGTAGCCCACTGAAATGACTCCAAAACATTCTGAGCTAAAAGCACAAGCTGCTCCATTTTGAGCTTAAAAAGTCATTTCTGTACCCAGGAGCTGTACTGTTTCTCGGTGGAGTGGGCATAGTAACACGCACTGTGCAGTGGATTATATTTATGTGATTATACCCTCTAGGCAACAACCTAGTGCTTAAGAAATGAGTCAGTCAGAAAGACCAAGGCAAAGGGAATCAGATTCAGCAATGATAAGATTTGCTTCCAAAAGATCTGGACCAAAGTATCTTGTTTCTCCAAGATATGCTTGTCCTGATAGTCAATTAAACATGTAAGAATATTTTATGTGATTTGATGGCTCCCAACAGTCTAAAGAAGCAGTAACCACACACGAGGACTAGGAATCGCAGCATGAGAGGCTGGGTGGGTACCGATGGGCAGGAATAGCCGGGAGATGTGAGTGAAAACCCAGCCAGGCTGACGATGGCTGGGTTAGCGAGGGGAGATCTGCCAGTGCAGAACAGGAGCGTGTTCCTGGGAAACACATCCGGGACAAGGGAAGAGAGAGGACGAGAAGGCAAGAAATGCGTGTGGGGAAACAGCGGCAGGAAGAGGAAAGAACAAATGAGAACTGGCAAGTTGATAAAAGAACAAAGGGCTTTGTCTCACATTAAAGGCAGCTAACTACACAAATCATTTTCCCATGTAAGCAATTACTACAGCTACCCCAGGGATAAGTACGTGGTTGCAAATCGGAAGATGGGTTCTTTACATTCATAACTGAGTCTGGCAAGTGCTCCACCAATATGGCTCGTGATGCTCTGGGCCATGTCAGGCAAGAGAAGAAATAGAAACTTGATTGTGCAGATAGCTGGAATCCCTGTTTTAAAAATTGCCCGTCCATCTGTACACAGGAGTAACTCATCAGCTAGTGGAACAGAAAGAAGAGTGGCTTCTAAAAGGAGGCAGGAGGTTTGGTTTATTCCTCTTTCAGTCCTGACAGCAGCTGTTGACAGCAGCTTACAGCAGTCAGTGGAGTCACGTAGGCATGAGTCAGGTAAAAATCAGATGTAAGTCTGAGATTCCCTTTCAGCCTGATTTTCAGAAGGGCTGAGCACAGGCAACTTCCATTCAAGCCAAAGCACCATTTAGCTTAATTCTGTTTTACAGCAGCACAGCTGGGAATATAAACCAGGTCTGAGAGACACTGGGACCACAATAAACCGAAATTCAGTTGGTTCTTCCTAATTGTATAGGTTGTGGCATGCATTTTTTTCTAATTCTTTGTGAATAGTCACTTATGATTATGGATTTGTTACAGAATGTAGATTTAAAGTGGAAAATGTATGATCTCTTTTTTATCGAGCATGCCCAAGCAGTTACTAATCTTTTTATTAGCTTTCTAGGGGAAGAAGAAAGATTGCAGCTTAACATAAAGTCACGTCAATGGGGCCTTAAGGTGAGGGAGGTGGTTGTCATGCCACAGAGTCTCTGTCTGATAGTGCTTTTCACCCTCTAGAATCAGCTTTTGGCAACGGGTTATTCTATTGAGACTGGAAGAAATTCGTAACAAGGCTAATGTTCATGATCTGATCTGTTCTGTTAGACTTTGTCTCAATAGTGACCAGGTTACGCCACCGATGAGGTCTCAGCTTGACAATCCCCTATTGCCACTGCTCAGCTGCCCTTAACGCTGGGTATAAATTTACCTGTCTTCCAGCTCTGCATTTACTGGCACAAACTTATCTCACTGCTTGTGCTGTAAGTGTTTTGACATCAGCCACACCAAAATTAGAAACTGATGTTATAGAAAACTTAATAACATTAAAGAAATGCCAACCCATCTTCTCTGCTGTCTTGTGCTATGCTTTGTTCATCTGAGGAATTTCTTGTATTTCACAACTGACTGGAGGACGCAGGTTCAGGATTGTGCCTCAGCAGGGATATGATGCAGCTCAAGCCCCAGACTGGGACTCCACGGCCTTTAGGTTACTGTCTATACCACCTCCCTGACGGATCTCCTGTGTGACACTTCATCTGCCTTCCCCTCAGTCTCCTTTCCAGCAGCAAGAGAGCTCGCTGGCTTTCTCTCACCTTTGGTCTTGCTGAGGTTTGGGGTTAACTCTTTGGGGTGACAAGCACACCTGTAGCACCCAGCACAGGGCATCCCTTGTCTCAGCTCAGGCAACTCAAGCCCTAGAAACTTTGTTGATCCTGTCTCTTTTGCTTCCCAAGAAATGGCGTTCATTTATTCACCTAAGACCCTTTTTAAAGCTCCTTTTGAGGTTTTTTCTCTCCAAAAGGCAACGTTTTGCTCTTGAGCAATGCCTGCTGGATGCTGCCCCATGGATGCTGTGCCTTGGGAGATTTTACCCGGGGTGGGGGTCCAGCTGTGCCCCCAGGAGCTGGGGCCAACCGTCCCCAGCTGCAGTGAGAAAGTTTCCCTTCGCAGCATTGAGAACAGGCAGAAACAAAGAGCCCAGAGGAGGTGGGGAGGGGAGAAGGGAAGAATGAGCTAGGTTAGGGGAAATACAGCCTGGAAAAAAAGGAAAGGACTGGCTGATCTGAAAGTCCCGATAAAAGCCCGAGACAAAGGACGAACGAGCCTGGGAGAAGGGGAAGCGGGAGGAGGAGCAGAAGATGCAGCAGAACCTAAGTGGGAATGATGTAAAGTGCTGCAGGGAGGAGGGGAGTTTCCTACCTAAAGCAGAGGGTGGTTTAAGTTACTCAACCACCTCCGCTTACAGGAATCGAGCCCCTTTCTCCCTTCTGGCTGGGAGCACCTGACAAACGAAGGATCTGCTCCAGCGGGGAAAAGTATTCATGTCCATCCCACAGCCCTGACAGCATCAGCCTCGATGGCTCATCTCCTTCCAAGTACAACCGCATAATTTTGCTGGTGGGCAGAGAAGTCAGGGGCACTCTGCGTCCAGCACCCTGCAGCGGAGGAAGCATTAGTACTGCTGTTGTTAGCCTTGTTATTTTCTTCTAATAAAAAGGTGGTCATGACTCACTCTGTTAAGAAACAAAAGCAGAGCTGTAATCTACTGAAAGGCAGTTGTTTGGATGCTCAGCCTTAGGTGTGTAAAAGGAGGAAGGTCAGCTGCAGGTCAGGTCTGGTGATATACACCCTGCCGCCAGTACAGGCCAAATTTCAGGTATTCCCCAGAGAGTTTATTTTCTGGGCTGGTATGATTTGCCCCCTCCTTCAGACTAGCAGTTCAGTCAGGAGTTGGGGGGGAAGCTCTCTTTCCCACCCCTCCACATTTCACTTGGGTTTCCTGAGAGGAAATGATGCTCTCGTGCGACTGCGCTGGCCCCCTTCTTCCTCCCAGGAGGGAGGAACATGCTAGCATCTGCCCGCAGCCCCTCTTCCCCTCCCCGTGCCGTACTGGGACCAGTTCGCCAGCTGGGGTGTTACCGGGGGCTGAGCCCCGAGGGAGCCAGGCTGCTTTTTGGGGAGGAAAAAGTGGCTCCTGAAGCTGGGGGCAGGGAGGCAGGAAAGGCAGGTTGTGTTCAGGTGGTGCGGGGGTTTCTTCTGTGAGCAGGAATAAGTCACCGTGCCCCTGCCCATGCCAGATTGCCCACCTAGTGAAAAATAAAGGGGAGGAATCGGCCTGCCCATGGGATGATGTGAAGGTTTTTGGCACAGCTGTGGCGATGCTTCTCACGGTGGGGCTCCAGCCCCAGCAGGGACCACGCTGGCACATGGGGACATCTAACCCAGCTCTGGCGATGCCTGGCTGCCTCTCAGGGTGGGCACAGAAGGGAAGGAGCCAGGCTGCCGTGACGGTGGTGGCCAGGTGAAGACAACACCCACGCTAAGACACTCTGTGAACATCTGCCCCTACCCACAAGCTACTTCTGGTTTTGTTCCGTCTCATACCCCGACTGACTCAGAGGAGGGGAGTAGCGGGGAGGCCCGGTTAGAAGGAGCCAGCCAGGGGCTGGAGGGGGGTTGAAAGAGGAAGAGGAGGAGGTGCTCCGAAACCAGTAGTTGCTATTCTTTCAATCAGCTTGAACATTTTCCTCGCAGAGTCTCTTTCATGCTTCTCTGTTTCAGCTGCAGGCAATTTGAGGCAGGGATGGCACTTCCTGCCTGCTCTGGAGGTGAACATACTTTCAGGGCACCATCAGAATAAATGACAGCCTGCTCTTAGGCAGCTCCACTGTAATCTGCCCGGGCTGTAATGAGCTTGGCTGGAGCTCATCCTTTTGCCTAACTTCTTCCAGGAATTTCCAGTTCTCTTTTTGGTCACTTTGCAAAACTTATTTACAAGGAAAGGGCAAGTGCCAAATTTCCTAATTCCTGTGCGTCTTAGCGTCGTGACTTCTGGACACAGGCACAGACTGAGGTCTGTAGCAGAAGCCTTGCCGGTCCTTGAGGCACAGTCTTGCAGCCTAGAAGTATGCCACAAGGAAAGGGACATAAGACCCCCCCAAACAGCCATGGCAGCAATTTTTCTGTTGCGGGTGGTCCTCTCATCCCTGACCCGCCCCC
>NW_009604512.1:240-4355 GCF_000690535.1 Cariama cristata | reverse complement strand
AGGGGGTCTTCATGCTGTTCCCTGTCTTCCAGCTCAGGGGGGTGGGTATCCAGGGAACAACTGGTGTGACTATTAAAGACTGAGGCAAAGAAGTCATTAAGTACCTCTGCCTTTTCTCATCATTGCTGGCAATGTTGCTGGCAAAGGAGGCTGAGGGGAGACCTTATTGCTCTCTACAACTACCTGAAAGGAGGTTGTAGCCAGGTGGGGATCGGTCTCTTCTCCCTGGTAACTAGCGAGAGGACAAGAGGAAACGGTCTCAAGTTGCACCAGGGGAGGTTCCGGTTGGATATTAGGAAGAATTTCTTCACTGTAAGAGTCGTTAAGCATTGGAACAGGCTGGCCAGGGAGGTGGTGGACTCACCATCCCTGGAGGTGCTCAAATAAGATTTAGATGTAGCGCTTCGAGACGTTGTTTAGTGGGTTTAGTGGGCATGGTGGCGTTGGGTAAATAGTTGGACTTGATGATCTTTGAGGTCTCTTCCAACCATAATAATTCTATGATTCTATCATTTCTAGTCTTGCTGCTCTTATTGCTTTAAGGAAAATTATAGGCAAAGAAAATAAAATATACTAAAGATATTCTGAGTATGAGCTTTTCATGCATCAGTTGCTATGATTGCCAGAGGACTCTGAGATAGTAAAATTACCAGAAAAGGTAGCTAAACTAAGAGAATCTATCTTTTAGGACCTGGCTTTAACATCCTAAGAGCTTAGAAAGCTCTTTTAACTGGTGCAATAGCACCTCTGCCTACTCCCACATTAATGAAGAGCTTCTGTCTTGCACTTTTCAAAAACTATTAGGCCATAAAAAAAAAAGTCAGCAACTTCAAAAATACAAAATAATAATATATTTCTCTAAAATTATGTCGAATCTCTGATGCTACTTAGAGACACTTTATCATATTTCTTTACTATATTGCTATACGTTGAAATGGTAAATTACGATTGTTGTTCAGCATATGAACTTTCTGCCTTGTTATGATCTTTCAGTAAGACTACCCTCTGGGCTTGTTTTAAATTTGAAAGAGAATTCCCCAGACAGGTGAAGTCAGCTGAAGAAAATAAATTGAAGCCTACATTGTAGAGATACCTTGGGGTTTGACTTGGGTAATGAATTGAAATATAAAGTTACTGTGTTCTGCTTGCAAGTGCATCTGAACTGTAAAGAAAGGTGTGATGTATATCTGAAACACTAATCTAGATAGAAATCTAGAGAGAAACGCTCATGATGACATTCAAGACACGCTTCTTTCTCTGCCAAGTATTCCACTGGCTTGTACAACAGATACTGAATTCAATGCCACAGTTTCTTAGCTTATATTTCACAGAAAAACATTAGCTTGACAAAGAACACCACAACCTCTTTAGAAATATACATATAATCTTTGAGTCACACAGATTTAGATTTAATTTCTATAGGCATAGTTTAGACCTGGAGACATAGGACTTTGGACTTCTTACATTCATTAAGAAAAAATAATGATTAAATAATAATGTGAATCAAGGTGAGGTGTGGTGAAACGAACAACTTTCTTTGGTCTAATTTTTGGTTTAGGCTTTCAAGTAACATCTAAGAGTCTGTCCAAATACAGCAAAATGTGTAGATTCAGTATATGCTTCTACTTACAGGACTTGCTCTTAAGACTTTAGCACTTATCCCACCCAGGTTTATCATAGATGTGTACCAGTGACCATCTGTTTACAGAGGAATGAAAGAATGTCAACTATTATTTTGATAAATGGAATAAAGAAGAAATGGAAACAATTTCTGCATCTCTGGATTAATTTTTGAAAGTAATAGAATATTTAAGAATATTTTTTATGATACATGCGTGGACTAGTTCATGTGTAGTGTGTGAAATGAAGAAATAAAAAACTGCTTTGACTCAAGCCCAATCTGGTTTTAACTCATTCATTAGAATTACGTTAGCAGTGACAATAGCAACTAGTAAAGGATAGCAAAATATTTCAACATCATCTATAATTCGTGCAGTGAAATATTGAATTACAAAGCACAGTATGGACTGTGTTCAATTACACTGTTTTTTATCATGGAAAGCAGCCTCAATTAGAACTGAGCAGTAAAAAAGTAAATCTATTTCATGGAAGGTTTTGATATTTCAAAACTTGGTTTCATTCCCATACAAACAAAACTATTATAATTTTGAAATTCTTTGTGAATGGTAACACAATATTGGCTCTGTGGGTACCACCTGGATATCTGACTCAAAGCAGTAACTTTAGAAGCCCTGGGATCTTTGATCTTAGCTGTGTGTTTTAAAACCTAGACTTTCTAGATGCTAAGTAAATCAGTTTGCAGATAACTCTGAACACTGCCTGATATTCATGTAAATTTTACTGAAACAGGACAAATTTTGACAAATGCTTGAAATTTGGCAATGCATGTACAGGCCTATTTATAAAACAAGTGATTGCTACTCACTGAGACTGTATTCTCTCAGGGTATACTGAGAAAATGTGTGATCTTCTGCAAGGCAGAGTCACCAGTCTGTGACAACATTACCTGATGATTTACCTTTAAATGAAAAAAAATCTCAAGTGTCTTCAGCTCTGTATGCAATTCAAGGACTAGTGCTAACGCTGAAAGCAAAACAAGTCTGTATAACTTCCATTCATTCCATACTTGGGATATCAGATAAGTAGAACTAAAAGAGCACAGGAACATGAATGATCTAGTTCTCATAACCTAAAATATTCAGATCATATTTATTCTTAAATTATGGGGTGCTTAAGCTTTCTAAGAGGAGAATTTACTAATAATTCTAATAAACTTATGGTTTTGATGTGTAAGAGGAGATTGTAAGTATTGAAAATAGTGACCAAAAAAGCAGGATTTATTTATTGACATATACAAAAAGAAAATAGCTTTGAAAATGGGAAAGAATATTTTTCCCACCAATGAAGTCCAAAGGAAACATCTCCAAAAGAAAAAATAAATCTAATAATTTCATATAGGTTTTTTAACCTTATTTATTCTTGTTGTCCCAACTAGGGAGTCCCCATGAAAGGCCCTGGAGACTAACATATAGTTCTGCTTCCCTGAGTGTAAAAAATCTTTTGAAACTCCATGAAAATAAATAACATTCCAGAGAAAGAATGATGGAAGATCAAACTGTTAAGAGGGTTTTTTCTTTGTTCAGTATTTTATTTAACATTTCTTCTTCTTTGCAAAAATTTTGTGTGCGTGTGTGTGCATTGGAGGGTATATCAACAAATAGGTATTCTGAATACCAGTGTCATAAATAGTTACCAATTTCCTCTTTAAAGTGTAGTGTTGCCAACCACATTTACTGTACTGTCCAACATACATATTTTCTTGCCAGTACTTGATGCCATCTTACCGTACGAAGAGGTACTGCTGCCTTTTTGCCTGTGCTATTTTCTCTTTTCCTCTGATGTAAACAAGTGAATGTCATAACAGTTTTGAAAGTTGAATATTAATAAAATCAACCCTATGTTTCTTTTCACTATGACATCCAATTCAGGAGAAATGGTTTCTTGTTTTGAAATGTCAATGTTTTATTAACAGCATCTGTGCAGATACAGTAAAAAACTCTATCACAAGAAGCTCCAATGATGATATTGCTCTAAGTTAAGTAATATCGCTACACTACACATGATTGGTTTTGCACCACTATTAAGATTCTGAACCTTGGCTTGATTGTTTGAAATTTTTTTTTATCTTTTATTTTTTTACTGTAAAACTCTGTTTAACAGAAATCATTGATGGTGGTCTTTGTTGACAATAATTAATCTACCAATCTGTAAACCACATTTTCTTTGACAAACATTTTTATCACCATTTTCTCTTATAGGAGAACATGTGATCAGTTATGACTTACTGTGCTGAAAACTGGTGATGTGAGATTGTCCTGGTTTGGCTGAAACAGAACTGTTTCTGCATGTCTGGGCTTGTTCCCTGCGGGCTCTCTTAGGTTCCGCTGGACTCCTTGTGGGGGGAGGCGGAGGAGGGGTCTCACCCCCAGGAAGCTGCAGGGAGCTCAGGTAACCCAGGAACAACCAGTGGGGTATTCCATCCCATCCACGTGATTACTCGGGGTATAAAGCTCGGAGATCATGGGGGTCAGCTC
>NW_009604512.1:0-209 GCF_000690535.1 Cariama cristata | reverse complement strand
TTGTGGCAAACACCCTGGTGGCACCCTGCTCGCTCTCCTGCCTCCAACCCTGACCGTGCACCCCCCAATCCTTTTCCCACCTGCTGCTAGCCGAGTTCTGTGAGGTTCGGGTGCCCACCCTGCCCTGTGCGCACTGTGAGCTGCTGTGGTGCGACACGTGGTCCCACGGTCATCATATGGAGAGCAGTATCGGGTTTGTATATTTCTAT
>NW_009604511.1:123612-137771 GCF_000690535.1 Cariama cristata | reverse complement strand
TCCCCAAGTCGAGTCTATTTTGCCCATGATGCTAATTGGTGCATGATCTCCCTGTCCCTATCTCAGCCCACGAGTCTTTCATTACACCTTCTCTCCCCTATCCAGCTGAGGAGGGGGAGTGACAGAGCAGCTTAGATGGGCACCTGGTGTCTAGCCAGGGTCAACCCAACACAAGTGCTAGCAAGCATTTAATTAAATCAGATGTTTCTTCTCAGGTCTGTGTTGCAGGCTCATTGTTACTGGCAATCGTGCTGCTGAAAATGTATTCCTGGGCATTGATAGTTCAGGGCCCAAGTGGCCACATTAACCCCAAGTGGGTGAAATGCATGGTTCCGTTTCTGCAGCTCCCTTTCTGTATCAAGAGAGACACAAGGACCCCCACACTGAACTCCTAGCATCATCACAAAGACAGAGGAAAAACAGTTGCCTGAAGGTATGACGGTACTTGTTAGCAATCCTGTCCTGCATTTGCTGCTTGTTTTGCTACATTTAGGATCCAATGTCCCATGTATATCATCTTTTGATTAAGCCATCAGCAAACCGGGTGGGCAATCTCTTTGTCCATGTGTAGGTAGAGCAATGTCACATACCCTGTGCTAAAATTGCCTTCCCTGTAATCCTGCTATAGAGGAGTCCTAAAAAAGAAAAGAAACACACATCTCTTTACTGGGACGAAGGCTTCTACCTCAAGCTATGCAAGAGGCTTTTTCAGAAGTTCATGCATATCTGTCTTTACTAGCTGGAGTAGCCTTTTTAACCAGTTTACAATTGTGGGAATGGGAAGAGCAGCCATTTCAAAAGGCTAATATTAAATAGAGCATGCTAGGGAGCAGCAAGGAGGGAAAGTGTCAGTGATGACTTATAAACGGAACATGTACGGTGTGTTCTGCTTGACAGTGAGAGTTGATGTTTCTGATTTCCCTTGAAAGAATGTATTTCTCTATTTCTGACCCTAAACTTATTTGAAAGCTAAACTCTGTTATAACCAGGATGCTGGCTAAAAACTGTGGACCAAACCCATGCAGTTTCTTTAGGACAGGTTTGCATAAAATATTTGAGCATTTATCTGCCATAATCAGGATCAGCAGCATTCTTTAAAAGCACTGAAAACTGAAGTTGACATGCAGTCTCCTAAATCTGGGTGGCTGAGGCCAAAGAAGAACACCTAACAATATGAAACTGGCGATAAAAATCACAAGTAGTAGTAATACTGGCATTTATATTTTTTCAGTACTAAGCTAATTGAGTTTTAAAGGAAACTAGCATCTTTTACAGTAAGTCCAAATAAATGTCCACTGAAAATAGCTGTGCTGGCAGCTATCTAAGTTTATGAATCCCGATTTCCGAGAACAGATTCTGCATTAAAAGTTAGTTATTGTTTTATCAGAATAGACTGGTTCATTTTCTTCTGCACAAGCCTTATTTGGAGTGTATGTCAGGACTTTCTCAGGTTCCTGTACTTCCGTTCTTAGCTTTTTTCCCCAAGTCTTTTGCATTAACAAAGTCATAGGATAGGAATATACATATCACAACCTTTTGCAAAACAATTTGCAAACAACTTTTCAGATTTGGTGTCCATGAAAGGTTGGAAGCTTAAAAACATAATAGACTTTCCTCTTCAAGATGGTTTTCTAGAGGTCTTCAAGATCCACTAATGTTGTAGTCAGATTGTGACCTGATTTTATCCACATTTGATTTTCAGCACAGCTCTGTTGTTTCTGGCAGGAATACTGCTCTGAGTTCCTGGCTGATGACTCCAAGATCAATTTTCACAATTGTTAACAACAAAGATTGAGAAGAATTGACAAAGGAAACTTTCCTTGGAGTTTGGACATTTCCATTCATATGAGTTACCTCTAATCAGGGACCAATGTCCTGGATCAAGATATGGCCTGGATACCTCTGTGGGCAGGAGGGGGACTAGGGCACACAGCAGCTAGTCCCTGGTTTGGGTGCTTCAGTGACCAAGTTGGTGAGATGCACCACATGCTAGCAGCTACATCCATGTGCATAGTTACCAGAAGAAATGTGCAGAGATTTCTGAGAACACAGTCATTTACCTTTGTAAAGTAAAAACACTTCTTTAGTATTAAAAAGTGCAGAAATGGTATTAGGAATGGATGGCAATTCTAAATATTTTTTCTAGTTCACAAATTTCTGTGAGGGACAGTCAAATCCTCCGAATCTGATTTCCCTCTTGCCTACCGCAGCTTAATTCTACAGATTCATCAGTTTCAGGGTAGAAATGAATCAGGACAATCACACTCAGAAATGTTCTCCTTCTCTTCTGATCTGTAATGGGAGAAGAGGTCTGCAGCAAGAGGTGTCTTGCACTTATCCCAGTTTAATTTATGAGTAATTCCAAGCAAGTCAGAGGAATTGGGCTGCTAAGAGATGGAAAATAAAGGGTTTGTGTGTGTGTGTGTGTTTTTCACACTTGTTGTGGAGAAGGAATTTTATTACCTTTCTGCCAAGGAACACAGCTTTTATTTTTACTCTATCCCCGCCCTCCCCCCCCAAAAAAAAAAAAATTAAGGCTTAATCCAAGTGCAATTAAAAGCAGGTTGATCGAGGATTTGGCAACATCCTTTCCAGGAACTCAAGCTGTAGTTTCCTCCAGGGAAGATCTCCTGCGAATGATTTACACTGAGGAAGAAGATAAAAGCAGAAATCAGATATACTCCTTATGGGAATCTCTCTCTCTCCCCCACCTCGCCCCTGGCTCCTCCCCGCCCCCCCATATATGTATATATGTATATACACACACGTGCACATACAGATGCACAAGCACACACACACCCCCCTTCTCCTAAGCAGCTTTAAATGTTTTCAAATTTCATGAGAAATGAAACAGAGACAAGATTTTCCAAACACCAGACATGTGCCATGACGAGATGTTCTCCTTTTATAGTGGGGTGATGCCTGGTCTTCTGTATAAAGTCCTTGTGCCTTGGGTATATCTTCCTAGATAACTGAAATGATTTAGGGTTTCACTTCACTATTAAAGGTTTTTGCATTTTCGAAGCATTTGCTCAACATTGATTCTAGCGAAAACAGAGCAAGTTCTTGTCTTTGTAGCAACCTAGTAGAGTTAAAATTAGTGTGATGAGGAAAAGTTGGAGTGATGAAGAAATATGAATGAAGGAATGCATCCAATATCACAGATGATTTTTACTGTGCAAAAAGTTTTTGGCACTGGTTCAATGTTATGATAAACTCATTTGGAACATGAAGTCGCAAGAACAGAAATTCCTTGCAGTAATATGAAAGTGCTGATATTCAGGCAGAAGCTGGTGATTTTGATATCAACATGAATAATTTTTTTTAAATTACATTTTTGTGAATTGTTGAAATCCAAAGATGTTACCATAAAAATAACGCCACCTTACATATTATATATGCCCATATTCAAAGCTACACTTTATGCCAAGGGATGGAAGGAAGAAATATATGTGTCAAAAGAATACTACAGAAAAAAAAAAATCACCTGAAGCTAGAATTGGAATTTTGGTTCCTAACATGAGGAGTTAAACATCCTAAGAAACTTCAAGTTGCCACAAGTCTTGATACTAAGAAGATGTAACAAAGTATCTCTCTATGACACACACAACCCCCCTGGTTTCATTAAGTGAGGGGGTGTGAAGCCAGATCCAGTGAAATCATAACAATTCTGAAAAATTTCCCCATTCGAGGATTTTGACAAGAGAATTCTTACAAGTTTGATTACAGCAACATCACCATTACATTTAAATTGTATGTTTTTGTTGTAGAGAAAGGCTCAATCTTAGAGCACTTTCTTCGCTAAAAGAAATGTGAAAAGAAGGATGAAGTTCTTCTATTTTCAATAGCATGGAAATAAAGATGAATTAGAGTATTTATTTCTAAAGCAATTAGTAGTGAAAATGGAAAAAAAAAGCAGCAAATTAGGACAAATTTAGAAGGTTCTTGCCATAACCTAAATACAGAGACCTTTGCTTGTTTGTGAGATAGTGTTAACTACGCCTGAGTATACTCCTTACTTAACATTACTACTTATTTCTTCTCTATGTTGGATAGAGAATTATCAGATACCGTTTACCTCAGAATATTTTTCTACTTCACATGTGTGTAAAGATTTCTATGTAAACAGGCACAATTACTGTTATCTTCAGTCAGACTCATAGATAGGGGAAGGAAAAGCTCCTGGATTTTTTCAGCTGGAGTTACCCTAAGATACTATGTTAACATTATGTTAGCTCAAATATTTGATTTATTTTTTGTTAATATTTGAGATGAACCTGAGCTAGACCACTGAACCTTTAGCCTTGCGGGAAGCTCAGATTCCGACAAAGATATTTTGAGTTTTCTCTTGGTTCTGTTTGTGTTTGGTGTGTAACCAGGAAACACCCAAGAAAAGGAAAACAATTGAGCAGCATTAAAATATTCATTTCTTTACAAGATGCAAGCTCATGGGAAGTAGGTGCCTAAGAAAAAAAGCCAAATACAAAAAATAAAACTAGGCTTTTAGAGAATATGTAAGCTTCCTCAATTATGCTGACAGAAGGATAAAGAGTTCCTCAATACCTGGTGAAGAGCTGCTGACAGCATTCAACTAGCTCTGTGCTGTTGGCAGGGAGATCTGTGGACTTGAAGGCGTTTCCCAGTACAGTGTGGCAAGGAACTTCCAGAGCAGGGGTAGAGAGCATTCCTGTGAAGTAAGTAACAATTTTCTTAATGAGTAATGAAGAGGAAGGTAAGACTTGAGGATGTCAGTCACTGGGGCATGGTCAGATGAAACGTTCTGGCTGATAGGGAATCATCCTCCAAGATGATTCTGTAAAGGTGCAAGATTAAAACCCCTGAATAGTGAGATTTTTAAAAAATCTGAATAATTGTACAGAACTAGATTAAGGAGTGACCGCAAGAATAATTTTTTTTATATGTAGAAATTAAAGTATGGTAACCTGTTACACTTAGACCATTTTGTTTTTCTGCCCCTTTCAATGCTTCTAAAAAGCTATCCTAATGGCTTCCTCACTGCTGGGCCAGTGTGCTTTCATTAGCTAAAATGGAGCTATGCTGCATTTATAGCAGTGCAAGTAAATACAGGACCTTTCTTTTTTTGTAAACAGAGATACAGTTTCTTTATGTCTGCTTTGCTAGATGTTCTCCAGGATTTCCTACAAATAGTAATGTCAGCATTCATTGCAGTAATGGAGACACAAAAATATGAAAAAGACAGTTCCTTCTTGTGGAACGTGGACATATTTTTAATATGTTCTTATTTTAACTGGGGTAGTAGAAACTGCTTGGCTCTTCTACCTTCTTCTGAGCATAAAAAAAGCATTTGCCATGGCAGCAGTGGGTGGAATATAATTTTCTTTCCAAAGCAGTTTTTATTGTTTTGGAAAGATTTCCCAGTGGCTGTCACAATTTTCTTCTTAAGACCAGGATTGCGAAATGACACATTTTAGTAAGACTTCATGGTCCCTCAGTTATAGAGAGTAGTGTCATGTATTAATATACTATGGAGGGTTGTGAGACTAACGACATTGCAAGTGTACTAGCTCCATAACTTTCAGAAAATAGCATGGGCTTATTCTTAAAATGTGTATGTTTCTGTTGCAGCAGTTAACACAGAGGGATAGGGAAGCTGTGGCAGAAACAGACATGCTGTTCTCAGCTATGTAAAACACCAAGATCTTTCTTTGCTGGGGGAATATGAAAACTTTAACCTTCATCATGCAATTCTGCATATCACATGCTCAGAAAAGAAAGCTGGGAAAGGGATTGTTAAATACTGGGGATAAATTTTACCTGCCGAATCATATCTGGTCAATTAATCTTTTGAATCATTAACATTAGCTTCTTTTTCATTTCCTCCCTAAAATGACTGTTGTATTGCGACTCTTTACTCAGCTTGAAGGTGAGACTTTGAAAATAAGGATCTGCTACTGAGTCCCATCTTAGGAGAGTTTCATCCACTTAAATGCTCTGTGGGAATACTATGAGCCCAAACTATCAATTTAACACTAAGGCAAAAAGTTGCTCAGCTTCCCGTTCATTCCTTCTCTGTTACATGCTCCTTTCATTCCAATTCTCCAGTTCTGCTCTGCAATTACTTCTGTATTTCTGTAGCCAGCAGTATAGAAAAGGGATTGGAACTCATCTACAAATTGCTTTGTTCATGAGTCATGTGTCACGCACAGAATAACAAAAAAAAAAAAAAAAAAAAAAAACACCAAAAAAAAGAGGTAAGACATAATGGAAGAAATAAAAGAAATCTTTACGTATTCCAGTTTCCAGAAGCCTTTCATCGCATATTGACTTTTAATCCTGCCAAACCCGAGAATACGAGCGCTTGAGTGACAGGAGCTGCCCAACTGCGGCTCTCCTACCGGCGCGCTGCCACCCGGTGGCCACTGACTGTAGGAGACACCGAATTTGGGTACGGTACCTGCGACACAGGCTGTCATGAAACAGGCGACAGTTCCCGCGATCATTGCTCTGAAAGCACCACCAGCTATTTCCTTTTTTTTTGAGGGAGCAATGCTTGCTAGGAAGAAAATTAAAGTGTGTGTCAAACATAAATACATATAGATATAAACAAGATGAACCTGCCAGCTCTTCCACCACATGAGGAAATTCCCACCCTGCAGTTCAAACTAGGAGAAACGAGGAGGAAAAACGAGACATTTTGAGCGGGCCACTTGAAGGCTTAGTGCCAATGTTGACTCTTAAGAACGTGGCTTATGTGTAACATGCCAAGTTCCGTTTGCTTTTGCAGTTTGCATATCTGTGCTGGCTGATGGTGGCTTTCAAAAGCAAACCCCAGGCTTAGCACTGGGGTCTGGCCCTGTGGCTGGGTCCTGCTCTTCCACATCGCTCCATTGCTGGCACTGCAGAGCCCATTGGGGCTCCAGGGTAAAGGAGGCTGCCAGCAGTTCTGTGAGGAACCCAGATGCTTTTTCAATGTTTCTTTTTCCCTCAAGATCTGAAAAGTCTCCCCCCTGCCCCCCCCAAGCCTGTGCATATGTGTGACATTTTTACATGAAACAGCCAACTCTGTCTTTCAAACCAACAGGCTACAGAGATGGTTTGCTCCTCCTGAAGCCTGAGGGCTATAGTAGCTCAGGCTTGCGGTGTGAGGGCTGGACAGAGCAGCGTATCGGCAGGGCTTAGTCCTCTCCCCTTGCCCTCAGCTCCTCACCCAGTACCTCAACACCACAGCCTGTGCCCCTCTGGGAGCCCTTCCATGCACAGTTGGGTGTGGGGTCTCGGCAGAGCAGCTGCTCAGCCCCTAATGCTGCTAAGCTTCACCCACAGCCTGTTCCTTTGGGTGTTTTCTTTGAGATCTGCTTGCCAAATAAATTGTCCATGAGAGGTGTTCTTACTTAGGCCTCCTATTACCAGTCCCAGGGAGCCGAAGTTGGCAAACCCACAAAGAGCATAGGTGGCAATGACTTCAGAGCGAACCTGCAAAACAAACAGACACCTTGTTGAGTGGTTCCAGACAGTTCGTGCTGATTTAGAGGTCTGAAAACATAGCACTGTCAGTCAGCGCTCTGAGTACTGAAATAATTCCATTTTGCTTGGTTCCTGCCCCAGTGTGCGACTTTCACAGGTCGCAGGCTTATTCTGTTGCTGAAAGGTGCAGGCTTTCACACCCACTGCCCGTGTGAGTACTCATAAACCATGTGATGGTTTTATTTTTCATGTATATTGCTGTGCCTTGTCGAATTGAGTACTAGTAATCTAAGAAAAAAAAATTCTTATCTTACTAGTGGCAATTTAGCTGCTGTTTCCTGAACGTACGAGTCAGAGAGCTTTAACTCAGCTTGTTGTTCATAGCTGGACGGCCTCTGTGTTGAAACCTCAAGTTTTGGTATCTATCCCTGACTTCTCTGTCCCTGAACAAGCAGAGGGCTCTGTGGGCAAAGGTTCTCTGTGCGTGCTCCACTCTGTGCAGAGTAGAAGAAAAGGGAAATGGTTCTTCTAGAGAATGGGTGCTTTGATGTGGTAACAGGCAGAGGGACATTATGATTTTGGAATCCCCATTAGCAGCTTATTTCATTCCTGACTTCAGCCACCTTCTTCCCCTTGGGCAACACCAGCTCAGTCTGAACCTCAGAGCAGAGACAAGGTTGGGTAGGCCTTTGCTCCCATGGAGGGACCCCTCACTGGACACAAAATTATCTGGGGTGAAATCAGGCTACAAACCTTGCAAACTTTCAGACAAACGTAGTTCAAACATTTTGGGAAAGGAGGCAACATATCTCAGCAAATGGATTTTTGTCCCCTGGGCAGCTCTGAACTCCTATTTACTGTGTTTCAGGCCCAAGCTGAAGATGCCTCAGTGAGTGATCTAGTAGGTTTCCCGTTTATTAGAAGTTTTGCTGTTTCCATTCCTGTTTTATGAAAACCAATTTGTAGATATTTTCAATCACTCTGCACATATGCAGGAAAATGCTTTTCAAGTACCCACTCTACCTGCTTTTCCTAGAAACGGCTTTGTGTGCTGTGTTTTCCCTGCTTTCATTTGCACTTTCCTAGCTCTGAAAACAGGAAGGCTTGTTATTACTGACTCAGGTGAGGGAGTTCAGAAGACCGCTTGTTTGCCCGCTCTGACTAAACATCTGTGCTCGGATGTATTAAAAGAGTTCTGAAGCTGAAGAGAAATTAAAAAGTGGAAGTCAAGCACACTCTCACCTAAACTGTTGTCCTGTAATTAAAATGGTTACTGGGCAATTTTTGCTAGTGTTATGAACCAAAATTATGTCTCAGATTTTTTTACCATAGAAGCTAATACAGCTTTTTATAGGTATTAGGAGCGAACATGGACATTTTATACCTTACTTAAAAAAAAAGAAAAAAAAAGTGAAATGCAATTGATGGGAACTTCATTCTAAGGCTGACTTCCGGATTGAAAAAAAAGCCCTATTCACTCATTCAGGACTTCAGAGCCATATTCCCATTGTAGAACATAGCACGACTATAGCAGGGCAGATCAAAGGTCCATCTAGCCCAGGATCCTATTTCCAGGAATTCCAGGATCACTGGTAATCGATGCTCAGGTGAACATGTGGGTATTTGATCAGAACACTTGGCTTCCTACCTCCACTTGTGAAATACCTTCTGGTAATAAGGAACACAAGTGGTCAGGAACATGGTTTTGGTTTCGTATATACAGCAGGTATCTACAGTATCACACCAGATTAAATGAGGATTAAGAGCTGTACAAGGGGATGCTTCCTAGTTAAGGGTCCTGTACACTGACATTTGTGTTGATTTGAGGAAGAAAGGCCAGTGCAGCTGTAAAGCTGGATAACCTGTTTTTTGTTGCCTGTGCTTATAATGAGGACAAATTCAGCACAGGCTGTCCGTGTGGATGCCAGAGGGGGGAGCAGTCATGGCTGCAAAGGTCAGCCTTGATGACTACATGGTCTTTGCCCTGTGCACACACCTAGGATGCTCATTGTACTGCCATCCTCTAGGCTTCTTCCCCAGTGCATTGTAGTAGGAATTATGTATCCTGTTGAGTGAGTCTGCATGGATGTCTGAATGAGAGGTGGGCACAGGCTTTAGCTGGAAATCCTCACGCAAACTAACTTTTACTGGGAATTGAAACGAAATGGTTGGACTCAGTGTGGCAAGGGAGATTTACACTATATAATACACATTTTGTATTACTGCCCTCCCCACAGGGGACAATAACCTCCAGCAAAGGTGCGCCAGTAGTATCTTAAATGCCATCAGCTAAACCTTGCTCGATGCCTCTCTTGAAGCTTAATGCTTGGCTAAACCTCTGCAGGCAGGGGAATCCTCTAGCTCTTGCCCAGGATTTTCTTGGGAGAATATCTCATAGATAAGCTAGAAATGAGGTAAGAAGAAACTCAACTTGAAGACAGCCTTCATCTTAAGAACAGTGTCCTGTGGGACATTGCGTGTTCCCCAAAACTATGCTTTTCTTTTGCTGTTTGTTTGAGATAGCTAGGGTGATGACAGTCATGGCAGTCGCACAATGCAATGCTGCATTTTCACAATTGAACTCTATCACCGAAAGACACACTTTAGAGTAATATACAACCATTATCCCTTTATGCCCATATTAAAAAAAAAAGGTTGAGCCTCACCCAAAAAGTATTAGATCCAATAAATCTGTAGAACAGCACATGTTACTTACAGTCATATACTGTTTCACACCATTAATGTACATGCTCCCACCATTTTCTCGGTTGTGAATCAGTTTTGAGAGGCGCTCATAAGCCACAAATTCATTGAAGAAAGTTTTGTAACCTAGTAGTCCACCGACAATAAAACTGTCTTCCCAGTCTACCCCCATCATGAAAGAGAATGGCATGAAGACATAAGCACAAACATTCTGCAAAATATGTAAGACAAGGCAGGTCAAAAGATATGGTTGGTCAAACAACAATGGCATATGATAAGTTCTCTAAACTTAAAATAACCGTGTTTTCATTTCAGCAGAGGAAAATTGGCCTTGAATTCTTACTGCCAACACATCTGGGAAACTGAGGGTTAATAGTAAGGTTAATAGTAAGATACGTCCCTAATTTTACATCTGAACTAAAACAAAGTTTCTGTGCCTTTTTTTCCCCAAAATGGCTTCAGATGGGGCATAGTGTTTGAAGTAATGAAGGAGGATCGAGTTAAAAGAGCTGATAAGAGAATTGAGAAGTCTTGTTCTTCTGCTGATTAAATCAAGTGTGTTAATGAACATGCTTAATTAGCAGGTTATTGGACTCCAACTGGTGTAAACAAAAGACTTGTCTCTGCATAAAAGTTGTGCATCTGACATAATTAAAGATGTACTTTTTTTCCTAGTATTAAAATTTTTATGTAAATTTAAAAAAATCCCCTATCACAGTATAGCTTATTTTTTTATAAGAGAGAAGATGGCTCCAGCTGTGAAAGGGTTTGGTCAGATTGTCCTTAGTGAATGTAACTGAGATGTTTAAGCAGTTACTATTCCTGGTTGGTTTCTCTGCCCGCAAATGGCTAGACGTTAGTGTTTCTCAAAAGGGATGGCTGGCTGAATAACCACGTCTGTGAGTCTTAGCTACTTGTGGGTTTTCTACCTGTCCAAATCTTAATCCATCCAGTAGTTATTAAAATACCAGCCGCTGTACGAGTGTGGTTGAGGTATGCATGCATACTCATGCCTTTCCTCTGCTGTGGGTGTCAGTGCAGTGGGATAATCTGTAGAAGCTGTGCAGGATAACATCTTAATACTGCAGAAGCCACATCTGCTATGACTGTCTATTCACTTCTGCAGTGCCTTTATAGCAATGTTGTATCTGTGTTTCAAGGGGACTTCTATTTGGAGCTAGCAAAACAAAAAGCCCAAAACCATTGAACCAAGATTGTTGCATTGGGTCAAAAATGATATATTGACCTAGGTTAAAAAAGAAGTCCTGTTTAAAACCTGTTTGTTCAGCTAAGTGATTTGGGTGCAGTTTTACAATTTAATTGTGTTCAGAAGTGGTATTGAGTAAGCATGGATCCAGAGAAGTCCCGCCTTGCCCCAGTGTCCTTATCTAAGTGAAGCTAGTGAGCATTAAGGGCTTGATAGGGCTCTCTGAAGCTAAAGCCATTTTAATGGTTAGCTGAAGGAGATGTTAATGGCTTGATAAGACAGGTTTGCTGCACTGCCAAGTCAGACGAGGCAGGTATTAGCATACAATGGTCTGTAAACACACTCTGCTGGTTAGCAAGAACACCATAGAGAGAGGCTACACATGGACTAATGGATAGAGAAATATTTACATGGCTGTAAAGACATTTTTCAGGAATATACACATAAAAATATACAGTTTTAGATCATATTTAAAAAAAAAAAAAAAACCAACCAAAAAACACACCAAAACCACACAGGCACTTAATTTGAGAAAGACAAATTATGCATGTATATAAACTGCATGAAGGACCTGGAGACCATACCTCAAAGTTCAGCTGTGGATAGCCAAACAGACTGCCCACCCAAGAGAGGGCTGAGTCAACAAAAGCCAGCAGGGCAAGGAAGGAGATCAGATTCACGGCGATGTTTGCTACCAGCAGGATGGAGGCAGAGGCACCTTGACTGGCCGCTTCCAGCAGATTCTTTGAATCACTTTATCAATGAAAAGAGTATTTTTTTAATTCAGGAACAGACCATAGAACTAAAAGTTTCATGAACTTGATCAGAAATCTAGTACCAAAGCTGTCTGTTCACTTATAGGGAAAATAATGATGAGATGGAGTAGGTTTTCATACTCAATCCTCATGGGAGCCACTGGGAGGGTATGCTTTTGATGCCCTGAGGATGAGTTCTGGCACATTTGGGGTTGGGCAAGATCTGAATCAGGTCTCAGTAGTGCGACTGCCCTTGGCACCACTGGGATGAGGGAGCCGGTACAGCTCTTCTTCCAGGCAGCCCTTGCAGAGACGCTTGGGCTGTTCCAGAACAGCTCCTTACAAGCCTTTTTGCTTTGCCTGTCATTCTCAAGGCAAGTGAGTATCCCTGCAGATGGGCAACAAGTTTGCTGCTGTCATTGTTGAAATGACTGCACCACCTTTGCTTTTGTATGTTTGCATTTACAGATTTGTTACAAAGGAAAGACAGCAACAGAGCAAATGGGAAAACCTCTTGGTGGCTCACCTCAGGTAGGCATTTCCCTCTTTCTTTGGAGAGTTTACTGTCTGGCCCAGGCCCTTGGCACCTCTGTGCCTGTCCCAATGGGTAGTGATACCGCCATACATTGTAATGGTGCATGCTGCACCTGAATTCACGAACTACTCATCTGGGGAATATTCGTGTGTAATTAATTTTTCGCTTGTACATCTACCATGTACTACCCCTAAAGTTTATGTGTCAAGAGTTATTTTTCCAAATCTCATTTTTGTGTGAGCATTAACTAGAGCCTAGATCACCTCACCCTTTTGCCATTTGTAGGTCACTCCTCAGAGTTACTGCAGGCTTTTCAGTTTCAGGCCAGAGTAGTTTGGAGGTGGCCAATGACGCTGGCGCTGACATGACAGAAGCAGTCAGTAGGTGGGAGGCGGAAACCTAGAATTCCAAGTGACAGAACATACACTGTGATAACCGCATCATGCACAAACATGGAGGAAAGCAATTAAAATTGTTAGACACTTGGATGATTTTTAAAAAGTTCACATTGCTCATAAGGAAAAGAGAGAATGAGCAATACAGGAGAAAGTCAACTGAAAACAGGAAAAGTCTAAGTAGTGAAAAGTATGGAGTAATCTTTCCAACAGGCAAACTGCTTCAATCCTCTCTAGAGGCAAGCCAGAAGTCAAAAGAAACAAAAAAAAGCTAGGTCCATCGAGTGCAGCTGGGTGTAGCAACAGCAGAGCAGGCAAGTAAGAGTCAGCCTTCCTTAACACTCCCTGTATGCCTTGCAGTGGCAGAAAATTGTTTTTGTCCCTTGAAGCTATGTATTAAAAAAAAACAGTTTACATGGCGTAACATAAATTCTGTTGCCCTTTCACCCCTTCTTCCACAAATTTCTACATAAAACAACTTGTTTGCTAACTTCTGCAGTATTTCCATCTCTCCTTTTCTTCTCTTACTCTCTCGGTCCTTTTGGCCAATACTCCCTTCTTGCCTCTGTCTCTCTGTATTTTATTCAAATACAGAACTAAAATATTTATCAACCATCCCCCAGTGACTCTGATCATAAATCACACCTTCAACCCTGTTCTTCTGGCTTTGTGATGCCAGCCCATTAGCAGATGAGACATTTACTATCTGGGTTTGTACAGCATGTCTAGAACCTCAGTCACAACTCGTTAGGTTCATATGGCTAGTAACAGTTCGTGAAGGACTTTTTCTGTATCACTGCCACAAAAGTGAGAGGGCTGATCAGTCAGTTAGTATATTCCACATGTCAGATCATCTGGACTGCAGGAAAGTATACAAATCAGTCATTTCCTTGCAGCTATGGCAGAAGGTCTCTGTCTTTCTGTATTACTTAGACGTTTATGCTACTTAACAGTATCTTCAAGGTCAGATCTTGATACTCTTTTTACTGTCAGAAGACAGGGGATTTTTGTGGTTAATTCCTTCAGAAAAAAAGAGATGGCGATGACTCAGGTATGCTTCCAAAGTATTTTAGCTGGGCTGCTATACTTATATGATTTCAGATAAACAGTATACTTTC
>NW_009604511.1:83944-123581 GCF_000690535.1 Cariama cristata | reverse complement strand
TCCCTGTCTTACCCCAAAAGAAATATATGCTCCTAAGACACTTCCAGCAATAGTTGAGAATCCTGCTGTCATGACTGCATGGAGTTCGGATTTGGTGATGTATGGCAAGTAGGGCCGTACCAGGAGAGGAGACTCTGTCTGGAAGTGAAAAACAAGTACCAAATTAAGAACTTCCTAATAAACCCTCAGAGGTTTATTATGAGTGGCTGCATCACACTTTCTTAGGTGTCTTTGACTAGTTAATCTTAGCGCTAGGTGAGTTCTCTGAATAATAATAGGTTGGAGTTGTTTTATCCCAAGAAGGAAAATTATATCAACATCCATCTTGTCTGAAGACAATTCTTGCTGGTTTGTTGTCTCCCCCAAAGGCCCAAAGAAATTGCCAAGAAATTCTAATCTAATTCTGAGAGAGCCAGGGACAGACACAGGTCTGAGCCACAGGTAAGCCTGTGCATCAAGTGAAACATGCACACCAGCCACCATGGGGAGCTTAAAGCTCCCAGCCCCCCTGGCATGTGTGTGAGCACATCCTGGAGGCGGTGTCATGCAGAGGTACTAGTTTAAATCAAGAAGAAGCAGTGTGATTCACCACTGCTAAATAACTGGTATGCTAATGTCGCTTCTGGGCTTGGATGCTACTTGGTGATCTTTCCACATTGCCTTGAAGGCTAGGAGAGACATTGCTATAGCGTGGGTTTAATGGATTTCCCATTAAAGTGGACTGTTAGACTCTGTCCCATGCTTTTGTGGCTAAGGCCTTGCACAGCCAGCCCTGGATCTTAAGTTTCCTGCATTGTCTGTCTCTCCTGCCTTTGCCTGCCTCATGTGTCCTCTTTTCATCCCATTTGTCTTTTCAGTTGCAAAAAAAACCCCTGAAATTGTTATTTCTTCATAACCTTGCAGTAGTCTGGTACTCCTTTTAAGGGACATCTATCAGCTACACTTACGATTGACTTTCTGTGGGAAAACATATGGTTCCCAAACCACCCCCCCTTGTGCATTGCTGCGGACATATGAATTATACTGGAATTCCATAAATCAGTCACCAGCCCTGCTATACTGCGAGTCCTAGGTTCATATGAAATTATGTGGTTTTTAATACACAGATACTTGCTGAGCAGCAATATTTCACAATATTCAGTAATCCTGTGCTAGCATGTTTTTCTATTCTCCAACTCACCTGTCCCACAAATATGTTACCTGCAGCTACCAAAGACTCGACAGGAGTTGTCCCCATGCAAATCTGCATTATCCAACCAACCTAAAATGATTTAAAAAGGAAAAAAAAAAAACACACACATTGGTCTGCCTATTCCATGCACTTCTTGAATTAATCATGTCAACGTAAGAGTTCTGAGACATCTTACAGTATTTCTTGAGTTAACAATTTCAGCTTCAAGATATGGCACATCCATTTAATAGTAGCATGTTGAAATAAGTCAGAGGAGGAATAATTTAACAGAACTGAGAGTACCCCAGGCTCCCCCTGGGCACTAAATTGTTGAACTAAATTAATCAAAGCAGATAATTTGATGTGTCCTTATTACTTATGTACCTGTCCAAAAGGACTTGGATCATATGATGGGGAAAAAATGTGAAATTTAGATTAAGGCTAAAAATGGCTTGTAGAAATTTTAGCACACTATTTCAGCTAGGTGAGGTTTCTGGTGCTTATATAACAATCCCGTGAATGAGAAGGACCAAGGACTTTTTTAGAGTATCTTCAAATAAGGTTTAACTGCCACCATGCAGGAAGATTTTTTCCCTCTTATAATAAGTTCATTGGGCATTCAGGGCAGGAAGCAGACTTTCTCTGGACTTGCTCTTATCTCAGTGAACACGGGCAGTGGACACAGGACCCGACAGAAACGAATGCTTAGAGCATGACGTAAGGAAACAGCCTCTGGTCTTATTCTGGGGATCTGTGATAGGAAGGTATATGCAATTGCTACTGAAACACTCAGCAGAAGGCAGAAATTCACTGTCTGTGATGTAACCCCATCCTGCACTTCAGGAGCTGGGAGAGGGGCAGGCACAAAGGAAGATTTAAGCAAGTGTGGCATCTGAGGAAGGCTAAAGCTAGCCAGGCAAATCTAACAATTACTATGACATTAGCAATAAAACCAGGTTGGAGGGAGGAAAGTGTGCTATGTGATGCCAGTCAGGATTTTGCAGGGCTAACATTTGGAACTCTTTCCAGGTTAAAAATAAACAGCTACTTTTCATACGTCTGCCCCTGAGCAGCTTGGTCAGGGCCAATGCTACAGTTTGGCTGCATGTGTTCAAGAAGTGTCCCATACTAGGCAAATGAGTATCTATTGGCAACAATTCATACCTTTCGAACGAGCCACTGCATGAATCCAATGTGGTAAAGCATAGACATTACTGTGCTGAAGAAAATGACAATTGGCAGGACCTGATTTGGAGACACAAAATCATTAATACTTTTATACAGTGGTTTTGCTTTCCTTGATTCTTCAGGTCATTTTTGAAAAAGAGGCTCATGTTTTTGGAGATACACTTAAAGATACTGAAAATTCATCACTAAGTTTATACTTATGCTGTAAAATTTTTAACCTTCTAGACTAATTTTTTATATTTGTGCTAGAATTAGCTATTTTTCACGTATCTACATAGTTTTCTAACACGACTGCAGTAGTTTTGAAACTGTCTGGTTTAACATGATATGTATTAATTTACAGCAATGTTTAAGTCAGCTTAAACATTTACTGGGTAATGACATTTACAAAGACTATGATATGTACATCTGTAGACTTCAAAAACTGTCAACAGAAATATATACAATGAAACTGTGCTGTAGAATTCAGAGCTCAACTTCTCTGTGTCTGTGTTTAAAAAACACAGTTTAGACCGTTATGTAAGCAGAAATCGAAGAGATTTTGATTGGGGTTGCAGCTGACCTGATTTCGCAGAATCAAAGGCAGTTTCCTTAGAAAGCCCATATTGTATAGCTGCATTTTAATAACACACTATAGAAAAATCCTCTTTTATTCTGCTCTGTTTATAGCATTGAGTATAATGCCAATGTGGAGTATTCAAGAACTCTGTAACTGTATGCAGACATAGAATTTGCTTAAAAACAAATTCACAGGTGTTTACTTATTAAATACAAGAAGTGAATATAAGTCTTTTTCAGTGGAGGCTGAAGGAAAAATGTTTTCCTTAAACATTTAATTTAAAAGAATTGCATGAATGCCTGACCCACTGTCTGATGGGTTTAAATGTGTTAGGTTTTCATCCTGAATAAAACTAATACCAGTTGACTCTCAAGTATGTTAATACACAGGATCTCAGTATTTCCATGTTAGTATACGACAGGAAGAAAAATCCTCCCCGAAGGTCCAAAATTAGGTAGATAGGCTAGTTACAGTTATAACAGAACTACTAACACTAGGAAGTTTTTTTCTGTGTTCAACTGAGTGCATAATGCATTATAAATAAAAGCAAGGAAAAGAATGAAAAAGAACAAAACACCTTGTTAGTTCACACCTTTTCAGTAAATAGAAGCTGTGCCTTTCCATAGGAGAGTCAGTGCTACAAGCAATTTTGATACAGGTTTGGAAACTTGATTTAGATTATCAGACCCTATCGCTGAAAGCAGAGAGTGCAATTCACAGATATTGTTGTGGTCTTCAACAAGTTATTATGGGGCTGCTTTCTCCAGTTTGATTCTCTGATCCTTTTAGCGATGCTTTAGCGGTGGTCTGCCATACAGTGACAGCAGAAAGTTTAGTTCAGTAAAAGTAACACCTTTCTCCGTTGCCCTTTCTCTCCTGCCATTTCTCCTCCCTGTTCCTAAGTATGGGCTAGTCAAAGGGGCATCTGGCTCCGAGCCAACTCCACACCCTGGCGTAAGTACAGATCGCCAGAATGCGGGTAGCAAAATGGATCTGGAGAAGCAGTGGGCAGACAGGCAAAGGTCAGCTGTCTGTACTGGATGGTTAAAACTGTAAGCAAGTGTCCTCCTGTCTTTCACTTCAAATGGATGAGAAGAGCTCTGAGGTTTGAGAGCTGTGGTTTGGTTTTCGCTGAGGAAGCGAGATGACAATGTTCTGCCTACACTGGGTGACAGCTGGTAACCTTTGGCCTGTTTCTTGTGCACATTCCTCTGACAATACTGCAGATAACTTTAAAAGATGCTTATCCATTTTTGTGGTTGCAGGCATTTCTGGATGAAGCATTCATCTTTATGAAACAGGGAATTTGTTTTCCAGTTGTGACTATTTGTGCCTGATTGCATAAAGAAGTTGGGGACTACTTTACAACTAAACCCTCCCTCCTAAATCCCCAGTGACTTCAAGTGGTACCTGTTATGTCTTCATCAGAAAAGCATAGCAACCATTTAATAGGTAAGTAATTGTAATGATTTGTCATGTCCAGACTAGCTTTTATCAAAGGCATAACGAAATCATGTGGAAAACACAGGCAAAATTATTACTCTAAAATAAGCAGAACATAAATATTGCTACATGCAACACATTGCATTGCAGCAGGTATTCAATTGCATTGTCTGGAAAGACAAACATAATGAAAAGCAGTTAACATGAAATAACTAGTTCAACTGAAAAAAACCAGAACTCTGTTACAGAAAGTCTCCCCACGGTGTTAATACACTGAAGTGTTAAGTCAGTGCTTTTGAAACTTGGGAGAGAGGAGAGAATAGCTTCAGGAAAACTCCTTCTATCCCATGTCCATATGCAGTGGCCACCTCCCCTCCACCAGATCCAAGAGGAGCTTCGCCTTCGCGCTGCGCCCACGTGGCATTGCACATTGCGGATGGGACAAGAGCGGGAAAACTGATGCAGGCAAATCTTCTTCCGCTTCCGATCCTCTCCGTCCCCCTCTTTGCAGTGCCAAAACCAGGGGAGTAGGTGGCACAGGACCAATAACGTTGGAGGGCTCCCTCTGAGAGTCTTCGGCTTTGGGTAGCAGGGCGTGCCTGTCTGGGCAATACCTCGATGACAAAGAGCTGTGCAGGGGCATGGGAAAGGGATGGGAAAGCTCTGGTGGTGCTCCAGGGTCAGGCACCTGGCAAAGCACCCAACAGGTGAAGGGAGCTGGGGCTAGGAGCAAGTCTGGGGAGGGTGGAAGGAGCCCAGCCTTGCTGGAGCTGTGGGTACAGGATCTGGGGAAGTGAGGAGGGGAACAGGTCATGCAAACCTTTGTGTTTGAGGAGGGGTCTGGAGGGCTAAGAGACTGGCAGGGACAGGCACATGCAGGTGGAGGCAGGACTGTTAGGAAAAAAGGAAGCATGGGGATGATCCAAGGAGTCTGAGAACAGCTTCTCTCCCTAACCATGGGGCTGTCGCACACCCTGTGTGTAGGAATATCTGCACAGCAGGGGGAGGTCACGGTGAAACATCAGATCTACCTGGCTGTGTTTCCTTTGTTGGTTAAATGTGAAATGTATTTGGAAATAAAAGGTCAAGAGTCCCCTTTCTTCTTTTCAAAAAACCATGCACTGGTTGCATGAAATTGCTTATAAGGAACAAAAAGCTCTTCAAACTCATTCTTCTGCCTCATGGACTCCCAGTTCCCTCTTCCTGCTGTAGTGCCCTTATTCTCTGAGAGCAAGACTCTGCCTCAAAGGTGTGGGCACTCTGAACAGGTGGTGACAAAGAGACTGTCTCCAACTTGCTTCTGACATTAAAAAATTTACTAGTTTAATTTGGATATACACACATCATTACAGCCTGTAGGTGGAGACAGTTATCAACTCTGAGAAACGTGGGGAGAGAACTGCAAAATAAGGTATGACACGGAAGTCAGTCGGACCTCAGCTGTAGCAGAAGCCTACTCCTCAAAAAGGGCTGGAGTGTTTCCACATGGCAGAGTGGACGGGTCCTGCAGTGTAATCACAGCTGCATGGTTAAACTATTAGAATTATATTTTTCTCTGTGGACAAACTTGTGTGGATGTTTAGTCTCCAATATGTATAGCTCCTGATACCTACTACCTACCTTTAAATAGTCGAGTTTTAACAGATAAATAAATTTAACAAGCACTCTCAAAAATCCCAAAACATTTCAATGGAGATTTGGTATCAAAGCGCTCTTTAGAATTACATTTATGTGGCCTACAAACGTTGCAGTTAGTGCTTTCTATAATAAAACTTCTAAGAAAATAAATTCTTTAATTGGTATTTTTTATAAACTGGATTATTTCATATTTATTATAAATTCTGCAGTATGCCTTGACCTTACTAAAGAGCTACTTTCCTGATCATGCTTGTTGCCTATGCTACATGCAGGGCAGGTAGTTGAAATCGTTGGATATTCACAACTCCTCTCCCATTTGTGCCTTGATGTTCAGCTTTTTCCTTATGTTCCTTTAAAGGAGAAGTTGCTATTGATGCTTAAGGAACATCCTGGTTTCAGACACTCCTAAAGCCTGACCTTCAAAGCAAAGCCTTTCTCAGGGCACCATAATCCTTCTAGCATAGAAAGGAAGCTACTGATGTAACAGAAGTCTCATTTCCTGCTTGCTTAAGCAAACTTTGCCTTTCACAGCCAATAGAATAGATGACTTAGTACTACAAGGTTTTTCCAACTACTTCAGTACTTGGGTGTGCTTGTTTATGTGGGCAAATGTTTTTTTCAGAACTCTGAAACTCTGCATCTGCATACACAAGTATGCATTTAAAATAACCCAGTTTATGCATGCAAATGTATGTATTTATGACTAATTAGTGCTTCTAAGACTATGCACTCAAAGGCTGTAGTAGGATTGGTCAGAACACCCGGAGGGTGCATGCAAGGGATGTGTCTGCTCCGGTAACTGTGTTGATCTAAGCTAGCAGAAAACTGAGGTGTCATCTAAGTTAGCAGAAAACAGGTGTCCCTGCATACTGCTAAACATGCAATATGGATATAATTGGGGTCCAACGGTTTTCTGTGAAGACATACCCTGTCACTTCTCTACTCTCTCTCAAGAGCTGATCTGAGATTGAGACATTTCTTTTTCAGAGGGTGCTTTGAAACATCTTGGGGCAAGATTTGGACAGCTCATTGCTACATGCAAACCTCATAAAATATCTGAAAGACACAAAAAAGCACTCTTCACCATCTTAATCTCTAAATAAATGACAAGTGTTTCAAGAGAGAATAGGCTGGCTGTCACTCACTGATGTTGGAAGAGAGAAATCTCTTTCTACAGGAGAAGCAGATGGAACATATTTTGCTGTTGCACTTGACTGCCACTCTGTTTACCATATATATTCCTATACCAAGTCATATGCAGCTATGAAAATCAAGTCATGGGGTTTTACTCTCTTGTTTTTCAGTGTGAAAATAACTTACTTGTCCCTGTCATCCTCTTCTAAAAATTCCATGTCTTTTGATGGCTTATCCCATAGATTAAGACTGATGGATGTGTGCATACACAGAAGCAAACTTATGACTGTCTGGTCCCTAGTTATGGCTTTAGTCAGCAGAGTATTTTGCAGCACCACTGAGTCATTAAAAAATCACCTTGAAAAAAACGTATTGATAAGGCATTGTGGAAAAACACAGGAAAAATAGCATTAGGGGTGGGAATTAAACCATTTCACCCCTAAAATATCTAAATGCGAACGCAAATTGTTATTTGAGTCCTCAATAGAGTAAAGGTGAGACTGGAAAGTGAAACAAAAGGTATAAAAATACTGCAACTAAAAAATAAATTCTATTTCTTCCTGAAATGCTTCATTTTTTCGTCCTCTAAGATGTTCTAACTATTCTCTGTAGCAGCACATTTTACAGGTAGCAACCTCTTTCTTAAATAATGAAAGAGCTGTGAAGAATATCCAGATCGGAGTATCACCTCCCAAAAAAAAAGAAGATAAGGTGTGTAAGCTCCCAGTCAGGTGTCTGAAATACCAGACAGAAGAATGGTCTCTGAGAAAGTCCTGATACATTTCTGCTGGTTGGTTGGTTTGTTTTGGGTTTTTTTGCTTTATATGTTCTTGATTCCAGCCTAAGCAGGTATTATGGCATGGGATACATGTGGGAGCAAAACCAGACAGGATGCTGGTGCAGGTTAGAGAGCTCAGAGCATGTATGCTGTATTCCAGCAGTTTCCTAAGAAAGTCTCCTAACGGACAGCTGGGAAATCTCCCTGGGATCTTATTAATGTTATAGTAATGTAATGTAATTCTTCCTGCTTAGGCATGGGCAGCTTCTGCCTCTTCTACCTGGTCTAAGTATACATCTAGGCTTCCCACTTCTACAGGGGCAATGTCTGCAGGGCAGTGGTCTTCAGCACTTCAGGACAGAACAGTATAGCATCGTATAGCACCTTCACTTATGGAGAGATGGGGAAGATAGGTTAAAGGTAGTATTTCTTTCAGTGACCTGCTAGGAGCCTTTTAAGGTATTCCTTGTAGAAATATAACCCAAAGTTTTGTCTGCTTGTAATATATGTTGTTATAATTAGACTAAATAAATGTAACCTAACTCAGTGTATGGCGGTAAATGAAGGGCTTTATGTGGCATTCCCAAATTTTCTATTCGGAGTGTCACATGGCAAGGAATAGTTTACCTCTTAGCTGATTTCTCTGGTGACTGCACAGGTATGAAGACATACAATGATTTTATTTCCCAGCCATACTGTTCCTTTTTCTGTTTTCTATCGGCCACATATGGTATATGTAAAACCTGTCTTACCTTAAAAGCAAAGAAGTGATCCATGTATTTCTCACCGAACACAAACTTAGCACCTGTGTCAGAGTACTCCAGAAAAGTCTAGGGACAGAAAGCACAGAAAGTTAGCCATAAGCTCTGGGTCCGTGCCAAAAAAACTAAGCAAATATTGCTATTTGTCTTGCAGAGATCTGGTGAGGTCCAATGAGCTTGTGCTCTGCTCTGTATGGGTCCAGGCTTCACTGACTGTGTCAGGCTGAACCACGGGTCTTTTCTCTGCTCTGTCAAGAGCACAGGTTGCTTCAGAATATGTAGATAAACAGCAAGGCATAGGGCACGCTTTCCTGCAGTACTCAACATGATGAAGGCCATAAGCCATACTAAAAGAAGAATTTTTTTTTTAATCCTGATACTGTGGTGCATTTCTATACTCCCTCTCATGCAAATCAGTAAAATAAATGATACAGTTTAAAATGCAGATTTAATGGCTAATGTAATGAGTTTTGAAAGGAATAGCCGAAAGCTAGTTTAAAACAATTTTCTACTTTTTAATTCTGATATGGTGTTGCATTTTTATACTCCTGATACCAACACATGCAATTAATGATACAGTGTAAAATGGAGATGTGATAGCTAGAGCAATGAATTATGACAGGAGTGACCATAAGCCATACGGAGCTAACGTAAGGGGGCACCAGACCCGCTTCAGTTGGAGACGAAAGGGGAGACTGAGAACCTGGTGACAAAACCCAGATGACTCCCACTGCGTGCAGATTAGCAGCCAGACAGACGTCAGACCTGTGCCTTCACTCCCGTGCAGAGACAGTACATTCTGCACTGCTTTGTTTTAAATACGCTTAATTATCTGTACTGTGAAGAACAGCTGTGTGAATAGTATCCCTGGGGTGAAAAGTCCGAATGTCCTTCAGTGGGTACTCTCTGATCTACGTTTTGAATTTCTCTTATTTATTACTTCGCAGTAATGAACTTTTAAAAAAAACTTAGTAACTGTAGACTGCCATCAGGAGCACCTATGGAGAGATCCTGTCTCTTTCTAGAGATTGTTCGCTGATCACGGCTGTGTATTTTGCCACCTGTAGTTGAATTGATTTTCTTATGTCATGAGAACTATGAAATGGCCCTGGGGCCAGGACTATGGCTACTCTGAAGACAGCAGTGGTTCTGCCTTGCTAAATTCCAAGGTTTTTCAGCGTATCAGGTTTATTGCAAGGATGCTTTGGAGTTGGGTCAGGTCTAAGAGTTTCTCTGAGTGCGCTGTCACAGCAGCAGTTTTGTGTTTGGAGGGTGCAAGTTATAATTTCAGCCCAAGGACAGTATAGCAACAGAGTCACTCTGGCCATTACTCACAAGCCTGTCCCGCATGGTCTTGTATTAACTGCACTAAAAAGAAATGAGAAGGCTGAATTCATGAAGTCAATTACCTTTCTGAGAACTCAGTTTTTCTCAAGAGGGAGAAACATCCAGGGGCAAACAGACCCTTGAACTGCCTGGCCGTTATCTAAGAGTCTCAAGACAGAAAAGGATATAAAAAATAAATTTTTTGCCCAGTAGCTTACCTGGATCTGAACGCCTATCCAGTTAAACACATCAAATCCCACTTTGGTCCTCAGAATAAGAAGCCCAAGAATAAACTGCATTCCTATTCCTGAAAATACTGGTCTCCAAGCAACCTAGATGAACAGAAAAATAAAGAAACTACTTGTTATTTAAATAAATAATTTACTTTAGATGTTTGTTAAAATAACGTAAGGGGATTGTGTGACTATACTGCAGGATAGGAACAGCTGCCAAATCAGGTTGTAGGGTACTTGAAGTGTGAATCACCTCTCCTAATTTGAGAGCTCTGCAATGCGGATGTCTCCATCTGAGCTGGGTGCTGAAAGCCTGGCTAGGTAAGTGTGGACATGCCCACTGCACCATCACAGACTGCAAGTAATGAAGTAGTAGGAAAAGGAGAGAGAGTTCTTCCTGTGCCACAGCTTATAGGTAAAATAGACAAACATGAAGGCAGCAGGCATGAATATTTATTTTTTTAAAAATACTGAAATGGAAACATCAAAAAAAAGTAACCAAGCATGCAGATTCTTCACATATCTGGACTGGGAATAAGGAGATTTTGCTACAGGTTTTTTTGTGTGCTTGGGCAATGTCAACTCTGTTTCTGTTTCCCAGCTTTAAAGAGCTTTGACACTTGAGAACTACTCGCAGTTAGATACTGCGATTCATATAACATAAAGGCAGTTGTAGGAAAAACTGTGGCTGCCTGTGACCAGTCCCTCTTCACTACACTGCAGATTTCTGCCCTGCTGCCTCAGAAAACATCTGTTTTGTGAAAATGGAACCTGATTATTTGCAAGGCAAAAAGCTGAGATGGCACTCTCTGATTTAATCAGATGGTATTTGAATAACACAAGCCCATTAGGTGTAAAGAGGACCCATGGGAAAGCACAAAGCATGTGGAGTACATGAGTTTTCACCTCAGTTGGAGACAGTAGTAGTTGCAGAGAATGGGGAGCGGCAGGTCCATTAGTCCCTACTGAGGGGACTTTTCTGTTAAGAAAGTCTCAGCACTGACGCAGGCGTGATGAAAACGTGTTGGTGAAACTTGGTGAACTGGACAACAGATTAATATATGACTGATGAAAGCATGCACTGTATACTAGGCGTGCACACAGAGGTAAAAGCTGAGGTGGGAGTTCTAGTGGCTGAAGTAACCCCTTTGTAATATCACAGCAGTACAGAGTGGACATCTCAGCTGGAAAATTAAAATAAAAGGCATTGACAAGCCAAGTGGGTTAGTGAAAAATGAGGACGTCAGCTTGGCCTTGACTGCTGCATTTGCAGTGGGAATCAAACTTGTGAGGGATTAAGAGCTACATGGGAAGCACGTCTCCAGTTCCATGCGATTTGTGTTGATGTGATGACAGTGTCCTCAAATAAGTGCCTGTGATGTCCTGAGGACTGTGGTGAGCCTCCTGTGGGTGGAAAGTGTGGAGCAGGCCTGCCTCAGTTTGCACTGATGCTCCAGGAGCAAATGTGTTCCAATCTGCATCAGGGCTGGAACAAAGGATGGGCAGTGGTCCCCCAAAATAGTGAGAGCTAGATGCTGGTACAGTCCCACACATTCTCCCCAAGATGTCAGAGAAAAATTACTTTCCTCAGAAATGAAATACATCACCAGGTTTTGGCAAGCCTAAACTCTCATTCATGGGTTTTCAGCTACTCTTACTGAACTTGGTGCTAGGGTAGGGGATTAGCTTTTGAGACATTGAACAAAAAACCCCCAAAAGATCCAACATGGACTAAATACTTACTCTGGTTGGATATTTGGAAAAGATAAACATCATGAGAACATACATCACAAGCCCACCAAAGGAGATCAGCTGGTGGGATCCCCGTTTTGCTGTGTCAAAGGCGAGCCAGCAGATGATGGTTATAATAAGGGCTGCACACAACACCCTAGGAAAAAAAAAAAAAGGTGTCAAGCATGACATCCTGAAGAAGACGAGATATTCCTTCCCCTCCCCACAACATTTGCATCTCTGTCTGTGAATGAACTCTCTAAGCAATGTATTAAGCTGAAACATGTAGCTCTACACAAGCAGGAACCTGTCGTTGCTGACGCAACTCTGACAACAACATCCCTTGGTGACACCCAGAAGAAATGTCCTCCAAGCATGTCCCCAAAGTCAGAACATGGGGGAAACCCAATAACGCATGAGTGACTCTTGTCTGGGTGTTACTTCTATTAAATGAAGTTAAGAAAACATCCTCCTGTTTCACTTATCCTCCTTTTCCTTTCCTGTCTTCTTTATTGAAACTTTTCTCAGCTCTGGCCAAGATAGGCTGTGGTTTTTATAAACTACACTGTGCCGTTTAACTGGTGAGCCAATGAAACACACACTATTGGGGAGCGAGTTATAAACTGCTTACTTCTTTGTAACCAGCTGTAATCTGTTTAGAAAAATCTTTTAATCACAAAAGAAAAAACTTTTAATCACAACAGTTTTAGCTGTCTCAGAAACAATGACAAGAGCCATGTGTACATCTGTGTTCAGTGTTTCTGTGGTCCCCACTACCACAGAACTGTGTTCAGCTTGTATACTGAAGGTAATTATCACAACAACAGCCTGAGAGGCAAGGAAATACATCAACCCATTTAGAGAGGGGAAAACTAAACATAGAATCAGTACTCTCATGTTACATGTGTCTATCAGTCGTTTAGCTTCTGCTGATTTCAGTGGTACCTAGATACCTAAACTCCATTTCTAGACCTGGATCAAAACCATTGCTGGCCAACTCCACAAAATGGCTTGGCACTGCAATGCTAAAGAACACTTTCTATGCCTGAAAGACCTTCTGTCTCTTGGAGGAATCTGTGACCTACATTAAATATTTAATCTGTGGTATGTACAATTTAAGGATTGCAGCCCAGGTAATAAAGCACTTATTGCCCCGGTTTGTTCCATCTCCTCAGCAGGGATCTCCTATTCTGTTTGCTCCTTCCCCCAAAGAGGCTGCCAGATTGTCTAATGGAGGTGCCTGTGTGTGATTGCTCTCTAATGTGGCTACTGAGCAGAAGGACCACAATCTTTACAGTGTCTTTCTTAGAAATTTCTACTCCCATGGTAAAAACATTTCAAAAACTTAAGAATAAGTTGGGACATTTTCCTGAAACCAGAATGACCCCTACTTAGAGCTCTTCCTCTTTCAGATAGAAGGAAATCCAGCTGAGATAGAAGGCAGCTGGCCAATTTCCTTTTCCTTTTTAATGAGATTTCATTTGGTCTTTTCTTTGGTCTACAAGCCTCCTTTGGCTCCACATTTTCCCAGGAATAACTTAGATATTCCCAATAACTGCTCAGGAATACTTGGAATAAGCATCTACCAGATGTAACTATCTACCATTTATCTGCTAGATGAATGTCTACCATCCCAAATAAGGTTGTATGATCTTATTATGACACTAAATTTGCCTGGCATGTTTTGATTCCTGAAGGTAAAGCAAAAATTGCTATGGGGATATGTGAACAAGTAGTGTCTAGATAACACACTTCCGTCTTTAGCAGTTTGCATACGTTAGAGTTATAGTTTTTATGAATCTCACAGTTTTCTGAAGAAGTGACAATGAGGCACTTTCTGGCTTGCAGAATGAATGCAGAAGGCTACAACACATCTGAACTTCTGTGAACATGTTCTCCTGCAACCACAAACTTGTTCTATCTCAATTTGAGGAATTTTCTAATACTTTTTGTCAAGATTTTTCATACCTAGCTACTGTACTGCAATCTTAAAGGTGTGCCTGACATCTATAAACTGGAAAACATTGAAGTATTCTGAATTATTCTGTATGTATTCTTTGATCTTACTGCAATTTGTATGGTTGATCCATGTCCCTGTGCTTATGGGGTGTAAGTTAAAATAAAGCTATAGGGGTAAATTGACTAATGCTTTGTCCTTGTGCATAAATAGGAAATAATTAATATTTACCATTTCATCCAAAACCACTGTTTCTCCAGATAGCTTCTTGCAGGGGAAAAGAATGCAGCAATTCTGTCTTCATACTTAGCTATTAAAAAATCCCAGCAGATGAAGAAGATGACTAGGACAGTGATGATAAAGAGTGGAAAGGCTCTCGAAAAATTCAAACTGCAGGCTGCAATAAGTACTGCCAAGTATGCTGTCACAGAAGCAAGAATACATGTCAGTTAGGTTGGTCTTTTTAAAAACAGAATTTTAATCTAAATTTAAAGGACATGGTTAAAGTCAGGCCTGTGTTTATCTTTTAAGCGCTTTTCTGACTCTTAGCCTAAACACTGAAAACTTTTGTTTTCATAGATAGCATTGTTACTTATGATATTCTCATTGATATGAAAGGCGGTTTTCATTGTGTCGTAGCAGGTTATATGCTTTGGCCAAGACTGTTAGAGTCATTAAGCATTGGAATGGGCTCCCCAGGGAGGTAGTGGAGTCACCATCCCTGGAGGTGTTCAAAAAACATTTAGATGTGGCGCTTCAAGATATGGGTTAGTGGGTTTAGCGGGCATGGTGGCATCAGGTATACGGTTGGACTTGATGATCTCTGAAGTCTCTTTCAACCATAATGATTCTATGATTCTAAGTGATTTGTCATTTGGCAGGTTCATTGCGAATACGTGCCGGCCAATGAAATGTTCAGTTCTTGTAAATAATCATCTGATTTTGTCTATGGCAAATAAAGGAGAACTACTGATTTTTGTAAGGCAAGTTGTTTTTTACGGAATTAACATATGAAACCCCAACATATCCTTAGAACTCACTTGCTTTCCTCAGCCAGGATATGTCTGTACTATGACAAAGCAAGAAGAGCTGATGCTAGGAGGGCAGGATATTCACCATGCAAGCGGCCCTTTTATAGCCATTTTATGGTATGCTAATGCCTATCACATAGACATATTTTAGGGCTATGTGTTCTCAGTGTTCAAATAGGAGGATCTCAAAAAGAAATTTAGTGAAGTGGAAGGAAACCAACCAACCTACCAGCGAATTAGGAAAGGGACAAAAAAGAATAACTGAATGACTTTGCAGTGCATGCTGACTCAAAATACATTTCCTCTAGCAAACATTTGCTGCAGACATCAAGTGATAAGGGTCAGAATAGAAAACTTTCATTTCTAGCCTGCTCACTTAAGTTCAGTCCAAGTTGATGGCTGAGTCTTTTTAATGTGATTTCATGGTTTTGGGCAAGTTCCTAAAACTGTAATTTAATGGGCCTTTTGGAGGGGCCTGGTAATGGAGTAGACACAAAGACTGAACCACCCTTTTATCCCAAATGTAATTGCTAGTCAGAGTTGAAACATGCTGGAGGAGCAGTGTAGCAAGATCTGTGCTTTTGTTAAATTTCGGAATGAGCAGAGGTTCTGCGATCTGGAGCTTAGTCTGTGCCTAAACTCACCTTCACCTCCGTTCAAATGCATTCTTCAAGACAGTCAAGAGTTTTTGTGTCAGGAAGAACACAGCAGAATCTATAATTTCATATAGGTAAATAAATAAGACTTCAACAATCCTGGGTGTAATATACTGTACCTGTTATTAAAATTCCGTAGACCACATAGTGAATTCTGGTTTTATGTTTCTTGCAAAATTCATAGACTTTATCATATTTCTTTTCTAAATACCTGGGAAAATGAAAAAAAAACAAACAGAACAGAAACTTAAGCTGTAGATACAAAAGAAGAGTAATTTGCACAGGAAGATCAGGTTAAATTGATCAAAATTTCTCAACTGGAGTATGCTGCACTTGGTAAGGATTAGATTTGGATCCCAAAGTGCAAAAGAAAATCATGCTGACATCTGCAGAGCTTTTGGGAGGTGAATTCTTTAGTTTGATGTTGGACAAGTGAAAAAGAAGATCTGGCAGGTATCTAACGGGCCAATCTGTCAACTATCTAATGGACCAAGGTTAGCAGGCCAGTTCTGCTAGCCTCTGAAGTACAGCTCTTCTATGAGGAGGTCTGTTAGCAAGGCTAGTGCAAACTGGGTAAGTAGTTAAAGACTCAGTGCCCATTACTAGACTCACAAAGATTAATACAGCCAGCTCAGCATTGCTATGTGGAGCAGTAATGTTGCTATAGTTGTGAAGGCCTAAGGCTGCATTTGTGTGCATAAAATAACCAATATCCATCTAAAACCTTATTACAGTGTGCATAGATGTTCCTGGATATTTGAAAATGTGGTTGTTACTTACATTAACTTTTCATCTAATACTCATCAGTTCATGGAAGCTAAAATGCCTTGTTATATTTGAGTGTCCAATTCTAGTATCTGTTCTTCCAAGTATAATATACTTCACTTTTATTCTTTTCTCATCTCACTAAGGGTAACACAGAGTCATTTCATGAGAGGTGCTGAAATTTAGGGAAATAGCATTTAAGGGAGTTAATTCAACACAGATTTCCAATGTTAAGTACGCCAGTGATGAGGACGTACTTCAGTTACAAAAGCTATAGCTAAATAAACACCCTCATATTGTGCAAGCTGAAAAAGAAACCATAGCTATAACTCTTGTCTCTCTAAAGCAATGCCTCACACCCTATAGTCTATAAAGGCAACATTATACTTAAGAGATGCTAATTATCCAGACTGTACTCGTTTGGAAACTAGATGCAGCTTGAGTTGGACGCACACCAAAATTCAGCATGAATACCCTTCTTTTCTACACTAAAAGAAATTGATTAATTTAAAAGAAATTTGAGAAACAAAGAATATTAACTTAATTCATATCAGTACTCAGAACCGCAGAGCAAGAACATACTCCTTCACCAGTATAAAGAGGAACAGGGTCTCTGAGAAATCTTGATCGCTTTTGATATTTCAGTTTCAGTTCTGGTAATGCCTGTGGCCTCGCAAATCATGGCCCTTTTTTTTTTGTACTTGTAAGAACATTAGGTTATCTACCCAATCTGAGCAGAGAGATTAGATGTAACAGGAAAAGAAAGAAAAAGAGAAATGAGAGACAGATGCATGAATAAGTCAGAGTTAGATTATCAAATTTATAGTTCATCCATCAAACAAAAAAGGAAAAAATATTATCCACTATCTTTTACTGCTACTTATGAGTCCTTTGGGATTTAAAATTGTTATTTTAAGATCACAATTCCTTGTAATCTCTTCTTTGCTGTAACATCTCTCTCTCTTGTTATTTTAATTTAAGTGGTTATCATTTTAGTAGCCAGATATCTTAATTGTTTAGGCATATATGTCATAAATATGCAGCTCTGTTCTGAAAGGTGGCAGAAAAAAAAATCTTCCTTATGAAATCTGGTTAATTTACTATGGAAACATTATTTTCTGAAAGCTGATTCTATATGACTTTCAGATAACCAAAGATTTTGAAAAATCAGATATCACTTAAGACCTTTTAAAGGAGAACTTTAATGTGAAATATTTGTATATGCCAAAACTATTCTTGCTTGCATTTTGCAACTTAGATCTCCTTTTTCTGGTCTGCCTGTAGTCTATAAGTGAATGTTAACACCTTGCACATGTAGTGAATCCTTATTATCAACAGACTGAGTTTTCAAAGGGGTTGTGTCTTAGACCACAGGCTATTCAGTACTACCCTTTGAAAGAAATCGATGGACACATTCAAAATGGAGGCTCACTTTGTGAATGCCACTTTTGAGCAGATACAAGGAAGACATTAGATCACATTAGTGCCTGCTTTTAGGAGCTATACAAAAAATAACTTGGTAGAGATACCATTGCCCTTGTCAGATGCTCAACATAAAAATAAACCTAGACAAAGTACAAAACCAAGTACAAAACCGGAGAGCACAGAACAAGCCATAGCCTGAATGTTATCAGAATAAAGCAAAGTGCTCTTCAGGTCCCAGCCTACAAGGAGTTTTCACTGCCCGAAGCAATGGTACCTGCTGCTGATGGAAGCACAAGGGGACCTCAGGAACAGTAAGCCCTGTGAATTAAACCTTATTTATCCCTCAGCTCTCCGTGGGGGTACAAATAAACAAGAATGAATGAAAAACATACAGGCTTCCTCTCTGCCCCAACTCTGTGCAGAGATGCCTCTTGTTGAGTGACTCCTGTGGGCCCAGGCTTGAGTGGGAGAGACCCCACTAACCTTGTACAGCCATTTGCATGCCAACACTTGCCTGTGCAGTTAGCTCACTTCTGGGTAAAGGTGGATACCTGCCACTGGAGACGCTTATCAAAACTGGATGTTTATCTATCAAGCCTCAGCTCTTCTTTTTGCTAGACGGGACTCTAAATGTTTTAAACAAGAAAGTGTTTCATGTTATGTACTGCTAAAGGAATGACAAATCTCTAGAGAACATAGAAGAGAAACGAGAGAATGTTTAAGTGACTTATAAATGCTTTTGCTAGAATTTTGAAGCAGTATTTTAATACAATGCCATCAGCAAACCTGATCATATTAACAATTTTTTACGTTCTGTACATACAACTTGAAAGCATCACTAAAATCTTCACAACTATTTTTGTATATACAACTCGAAAGCATAATTAAAAACTTCACAACTCTTTCTGTATATAAATGTATTGTTTGTACAGGCATGAGATCCTTCCAAGTAGTCCAATTTGGGTAAGACAAACTCCTATTTGAGATACACAGTAAGTGAGCTGCTAGAATCTGCTGACAGAAAGACAGATTCAAAGCTGAGTCATAGAAATCAAGAGAAAAGTACAGTATAATTTCTGTGAAGGTTTGTATGAAGATTCAATATGACAGAAAAATACTAAGACATTAAAATATAATTTTAAGTATTACATTATAATTTTTTTAATGTCTGATACAGAGTTTGTAGTTTTCACCAAAACCCCTAATCCTCAAGTAAAATCTAGATGTGTGCTTTCTCTGTGTGGTCACTTGGCATCAGTGCTAAGAAGTGTAAAAATTCTGCTCCACCAAAATGTTGTGGTTTTTTACAGCTATTCTATTCTCATTTTGGACTGGGGTAAATAGCTATGCAAACTTAAGGACAATAGTGAACCTTTTACTTCCTGAAAGAGATCACTGTTTAAGACCTCTCCTTAAAAAAGACTCTTATGGAAATATTGGAAAAGTAGTTAATGTACAAAAAGAAAAAATACCGCTCCTTTAATTTGCAAAGCTTTAGAAGGATAGTTCCACAATCATACGTGTCATTTTAAAGGTACAATAATTTTAAATACAATGTGTTTCTGTATTACACAAATTGCTAGGCAATACAAAGGTCTGTGTAGCATAGGGGTATGGCAGTGAAATTTAGAGCTGTTACTTCAGAAGCAGAAACACTGGCAGCTTATTGCTTAGACCAGGATGAAGTGAGTGGAAAACTTACTCATCCAAAATACATTACCGTTTCAAGCGTGGTTGCTCATCATCTACTGAGTCACATTTGTTTTCATGCAGATCACTCTCAATATTTATGTATTCATCATCCTGGAAAACAGATCAGTGCCGAGGCTGTGAGGGGGGTGCACGCTTGTTAAGTAAGGTGTGAAAAAACAGAGTCCCGCTGGCAGAAGGTTGAAGCAATCTCAAGAATCTCCCATCTGCACTGAATGCACAGCTCCAGCTCTCCTGTCTGCCACCAATGCCCTGATCAGTATCAGGCAAACCCAGTGGTTAGACCCTGGCTGTGAACTTTCCCAAGCCATCCACACCATTTTGAAAGGGGAAATAAACAGGAACAAAGACACCAGTGTTATTCAGAGTTGAAGAAGGCCCCATACAGAGTATCACTGCTTACATCCTCCTTTAAAGGGAGCTAGAATCCACGGGCTTTGCAACAGAAACCTGAAATTTGGCATGATAGCACATTTTCATCAGGAACACACCTTTTTGCTACCTGAGTCTACGTAAGACTGGCTGCATTAAAGCTTTTGAACAACTACCGTCTGACCTCCACCATGTTCGAGGGCTGTCTTTGAGGTGGCTGGGAGCAGCATAGCCCCTCTGAATCTGCTCAGCGCACCTGTGGGGACGGCTGTGCCCACCCCGAGTTACTTCCCCTGGCCTGGTCCAGAGGATCAGCGCAAAAGCACCCGTCCCAAGGGTACACACCTTCATGCTCATGGTAGGGCCTGCAGAGAGGCTGGCGACTCCAGGCAGGCGACTGTGGCTTAGAAGGCAGCCATGTAACTGCACGTGGCCCTTGTGCCACACTCGCGCGTCCTCGTTTTAAAGCCGTGCCAGGGCAGCGTGACTCGTCACCTGCCCTTGGGTGTCCGTCTGGGTCCACAGCAAAGGCAAACTGGTTTTCTGAACCAGTGGTCGTGTCCTACCCTCCTGAGAGGAGCTGGCCTGTTGCGGTCAGCCGCTTGGGGCGGTGCTCGGTAGCAGGTGTGTTTACCTTTCCTTTTTGTGTTGCTATGGTTTGTTCCATCCACATTCCATGAACTGCTGTGTGAAGCAAGGCCCGCTGCAGACCTTGCCCTGGCCTCTGCCTTCTGTCTGGCCTTCCTGCTGCAGGCAACACCATCGAAAATCCTGGAAAGGCCTTGGTTAGCTCCTAGTGAGAGACTTGAACCAGCTCGAAGGCAAAATTAACACATGGCTAGTAACTAAAATATGGGGAGGAATATGTATGTAGAAGCCACTATTCATTCCCCTAGTAGAAAGCTCAGTGTGACACAGACAAAAGTCTCTCAGTTCTCTTGATTGCAGTTTTTGGAGGGGGGGTGGTGGTGGGAGTCATGTAGCTCCGTGGAGCTGCACTGTAACTTATGGCTGCATTTTCGCCAAACTCAATTTATTTCTCTCTTTGGTCTTGACTGTGAAATAAAGCAAACCTGAAAAATGCAGATGCTGACACCTACTAAGTTGCTATTATTTTTGGTAACTGGGAGCACTCCTCTCAGTTGCTGTAGCAGGTGGGCTTATCACCTGAGGCACACTGAGTGGTTATAGTATTCAAATATCATTTATTCCTGGCCTTAAATTTGGGGTATATTGCATGCCAATGCTTCTGACAGATTTTTGAACCTACATTATTAATCAGGAGAGTTCAGCCCTCTGGGTCAAAGAGCCATGCTTTCACAATTACAAGTGACTGCACCCACCGTGGCATGGCACCCTGTGCTCTCTCCTGGTTGCAGCTCAAAGCCCATGTCCCACACCTCCTGCCTGCATCCCCACCGCCATCCCCGCTTCATGTGCTCCCCATGCCAGACTATGCTCCCTCAGTGCGTTCCCCCATGCCACAGCACCCTCCCTGAACCAGGAGCTTGCCTGGATTACCAACAGTCTGGGCTCTGGCTCTTTGGATTTGTGAAATTTGAATTTGTTTGTCTTGAGAATATAACCTGTTTTTTCTTTTAAGTATTTCAATATAAAAAGCATCAATCCACATCTTTTCATATTGTCTACAATGTCTTTAAATATGGTCAGAATATTATTATGACACTATTTTATTGCAGCAAATGCTTTCCTACATCTACATTAAAAAGTGCTGAGAAAATTTGAAATCAAAGATCACTTTGTGTCTAACTCTGTGCAGATACACAAGAAAAAGGGAGAAGGGATCCAAACTCCCTTCTTGTTTTCAGGGCCAAACATGGTATCAGATCTGGCTTTTAGGGAGTGTTGGCCCTTGCTGAGGCTAACCCAAGGGCTGCATGGAATGCGTGGGCTTCTGCCAGAAGTGGCACAGCAAAGTCCATACTCTGCAGAGCCTCAAAATAAACTCTTCTGCCTCAGTCACAGTGTGCCTGATAAAATGCCAGTGTGGGTATCTCCACTACACTTGCAAAAAGTAGTGGCTGAACGCTTTCAGCTTAACCTTTTCAGAGGGAAATTGGTTTCTTTGATTAAAATCAAGCTTTCATTGACTGCCACTGATTTTCTGTTTTTCAACAGTTTCAATCAGTTCTGAAAGTCCTTTTTATTCTTTTTGTTTTGACATTTTCCTTTTTGCTGGCTTTTTTGAAGAGGAAGATATAGGCACTCTCTACTGTCTTCCTCTTCTAGGACCTCACATCCCAGTCTGGTTCCCAGGAGTGCATATCAGAAGAGTCCAACAAATCCTTTCCATCACTGTAAATTGGGAATCACTTCAACTTTGAGAGCAGAGGCATTTCTTTGTCAGCATGCCTTTGCTGCCTCTGATAATATCCAAAAACCATCAGAAGATAGAAAAGAATATCCACGGCATCAGGAAACTTCTATTTCTTACATGCTGCTTCAAGTACCATCACCCAACTTGGCAAGCAAAACAACACAGGAAAGTACTAGAAGTTTTTAACGTAACTTTTAGAGTAGCAGATTATTTCTGGAGTGTGGATGTGAAAATACTAATACATGACATAAGTAAAATATCTGTGGGTTTTTTTTAACCTGACACTTATGTCTTCATAGAGCTACTCACTATGTGGGCTTACACAAATGTACAGTCAAAAGAAGTCAAAATGGGTATGTTTATTATGAAGTCATCTGGTATTGTATTCTCCTCTTCTTTCTCTGGTTAGTTGTACATCACAGCTGTTGGCTCCAGTTTCTGGTTGTCTGAAATTTCTGCTATTTTGGATAAGTAGGTATTTAATAATATGTATGCCCTGTCCGACTGAAAGGTTGTGGCACTAAACCCAATGTTTCCAGCTTCTCTTTTTCCAGCTTGTCAGGAGAAAATGCTTCTATATCAACTCCTCATCCATAGAATTCCCTCTGATCACCATTTCTGATGCCTCTTTTGCATCTTGTATGAAGCCATTATGACATTAGAAAACATTTTTCTGAATCCTACATGTCCTGAAAATTTTCAGTGCTTCTTCCTTAATGTATTTCTGAGAACAGAACTCGCTTACCTGTCACTTTATGAATTTTAAAACAAATTCAGGTCTTATTAAAATATCTGTCTTGGACATATTATCACAGACAATTACTGACATCGAATTTGAGGTTTATCACTTTACATAAGGTTATTTGAAAGAGAAAAAAAGAAAAAACCCATATGTGATTAGTATGTACACTTTTCTTATTTTGTGAATTCTTGGTTCTCTGTGAATTGTCTCCGAGACCCTTCAGATTTACAACATCCACACCTTTACTGTTGTTCTGGGGTATGACAAGACCAGAAATTAGAATCATAGAATCGTTATGGTTGGAAGAGACCTCGAAGATCATCAAGTCCAACCGTATACACAACAAACCATGTCAGTTCAAATAAAAAGCTGAAAGTCTTTCTTGTGGGCAGTAAGAACTGATTTATACTCTAATGCTGGGCTTCCATGTTTTGTGTTACTAGTACAGGGAGCCTGAAACTCAGTGTACAGAGCTCGCATGTTCAAGTCCCTGCGCTCTTACACAAAGCTGTACCGGTCATGGATGCTGCTTGACTAATATGAATCTGCTGTTGTCTCGACCCAAACTCATACGTCCTCCCGGTGCTGCCCCTTTCCTCAGGGCTGGTTCAACAAGTTTACAATGATCTAGCTCTTCTCCTCGCCAAGGGCAAACCAGCCTATTTGGGCCTCCCTTGGGTTGTTAGTACCTTTGCTCCAGTATATATGCTCCTTATGCATATGCAGTAATGCATATTTTTGTAAATACATACTTCTATAGCTCTTGGAATAAAACACTCAGAGTATCTTTAAAGAGAGACATTAGCTTTATTACAATCAGTCTGTGGTGTACCTTTTATCAGAGTGTACTGAGAGTTGAAGACAGCCAGCCATAACAGCTCCACTATTTCTACTTCTTTTTTTATTATTATTCTGAAGCTGAGTTTTCTCGTTTCTTAATGTTTTGAAGGGTACATTATTTCTTTTTAACAATCCTTGAATGGCTGTTTCTTATTTTGGTTTCATAAGAAAGCTGCTTAAACAAAATATCAGCTAACTTATATCCACAATTGATGTAAATGTTTTATATTTCAGTGGTTTCTTATGGCAGCAGTTACAGTATGGTCATTTCACTGTGTTTTATTGCATGAAGTATTCTCAATATTTACATGGTAGTAAAACCAGTAAACTAGTGTCTACATTTAGCCTTCTAAGAAAACAGTAATTTTCAAACGAACAATACAAAATAAGCTTAATCATAGTAAATTATGATAAAGGCAGGAATAAGCAGTACTACTAGACATAAATTAAATTTTGCCTTTTAGCGGAAACATGATCTTCGAAGCAACCAGAACAATTTTCAGTAACGTATTTTCCTTAAAGATACTCTGATGCTAAACTTCACAAAAAATCAATTTCAGCAAAAATGTTTCTACAACCTTGTGTTTCCAGGGGAAGAGTAAAGAGTCGCAAGAGGCTGTTGATTCACCTGCTGTGGCCCTGATAAACCAGATGCCGACACATCATTTCCTTCAAAAAGAACAGCATCTTTGCATTCCCATGAGGTATTTCTTTTTCAAAAAGCATCTGTTACTCGTTTGCCTTCTAACCATGCTGTCTTAGGAGTTTCCTATAGCTGCCCCTGCAGTCGATAATGAACGCCTCTCCTGAACACTCTATGCACTGCAAAAAAAAAAATTATCACAAGAAGTAGTGCTTAACTGTAGCATCGAGACATAATATATTAAAAATGCTATACAGGACAGCATAGTGAAGTCGAAGTGGTATAGTTCTGTAACTGACACACACCCCCTCCCGCAGGATAGTCTCTTTGAAGATTTCTATACTTGTTGCTGAGCAAGAAAAAGTAGAGATTTCTTAGGACTTTTGTCCGTGAACTTGTGAAGAACAGTAAGCATGCGAGTTGCTGTCTACAGACAACAGAAGTACCAAAAAATCTGCGTTGGAATAAACTTCTAGAAATCACTTTGTCCCATCCACTGCTCAACTGCAATAATTACATAAGAGTTTTATTTATAGAGTAATTAAAATAATACGAATGTATGAGTAATGTAACAGAAAACTAGTAAGAGCATCACACGATTGCTGGAAGTCTAAATAGCCTGCATTGCAGAACGACAGATTTGTGTTATTTTCTGCAAGTATAAAAAGCAGTCATTTCAACTGATCATACCACATTTCTGGTATATTTCAAATTCAGTAGAAACTGGTTAATTATTATTGACAACAAGTTTACTTCAGTAAGAGACTATTTCTATTGACTAAAACAGTCTTTGAATGAGTAGCATGAAGCTGAGTAATTTTTTTTATATTTCCCAGTTGATTTTTCAAGTACAATCTCTTCATCCTCCCCTTTACACAATTTTTTAAATTTTGTTTAGTGAAAATGCATATTATTTAACTGTACACCTTGAAGAAAATGAATTATTTTTAATTTACTGGAAGAATAGTAATATTTAAGTGGCAAATAAAACTGCCTATTCTGTTCTCCTGTTTGATGAGAGTCTTTCTGAGTTTGCTGAAAGAAGTCCTCACCTTAATGCCAGTCTGTCTGTGCTTATCACCTGCTGCTGCAGATTGCTACATAAGCACCTAGCACAGGCAGAAAGCTTCTACCTCATTTGCTCAGTATCCTTTTCCACCTCCCTGAAAATGTCTGCAGGATGAAACACTGCAACAGAAAACGGGAGTTCAAGCCTTAGGGACTACAGCTAGCACAGCCTTGTTATGACCACAGGTCAGATCCAGCCAAGTCACTTCTGAACCTACTCAGTCTGTAGTGGCATAAGGAAGCAGGAAGTTAAAACCAAATTAGAGAAGCTTGGATTGGAAAATTCTCTTCCCTTCAGGCCACACTTCAAGGATTACAGAATTGATCCATCTACTTTGAATGCTGACAATAAGAAAAGTGTCACGCAGTTGCGCTTTTGCTTTCACACGCTGCTGTACTTTTATAGATTGGAATCTCCTGCTTTAGTTTCCTCTAGATGAGCAGTTCATTTGCTAAGTCTTTTTGCATAACTACATTCTTTGACCTTCCCTCCTATCGAGGGAGGATTCGTTTTGCAAAGAGCTGTAACTTCGCTCCGTTGTGCTTTTAACAACGCGTAGGTGGTTTTCTGGCCCCTGCCAGTTAGTGATGAGAACAGGCTGGCTATCAAGAGCATCCAGGCAGTTGCTTAAACTGTTTATGGTTTAAAGCTGGGTCATTACATTAGCTTTGGAGATTAGAATCAGGCTACTTAAGGAGCTCGGTGGAAAACAGATGCTTCAAAAGCAAATGTTTTACATTGCCACGTTGGATTTCATTGGATTTCAGATTGCGTTCAGTCAGCTGAAATGATGCCGCCTGATTTACAGTTCAAAACTTTGCTATTCTTTTAATATTCAGTGTAACTGAAGACCATCCATCTAAGTTTTCCCTCATGTACTACCTTTTGCTAGCCAGAGCGTCATGATTCTAAAGGAGTCAAAATGTATTTTGAATACTAAGGATGAATTTTTTCGATCAATAATCATAGCATTCATCAATTCCTGTCAAATAATAAAATTCAGTGTACAGGACAGGAGGGATGAATGTTCATTATCCATGTGTTAAACTATAGTAAATGGGTTGCAGATACAGCAGAAAAGAGACATGTACTGCCAGATTTAAATTCAGCCGGCTAAGTCTTCATGAGGTGTAAATGGGTTGTAAATTATGCTCGCCCACCTCTGAGTATTTTAGTGTTTTCTTTAAAAGCTCAAGTTGTCAGTCTTGAGTAGGATAGTTGGATAGTATCCTGAGGTGAAGGATAAACAAGTTAAAACGATAGATTGGCACAAGCTGGCCATAAAAAAAGAAAAAGTATATCCATTTGCTCTCAGAGCAAGTAAAATGTATGAGAGGCAGAAAGCAAAATCCAGAAAAAATGAAAAAAAGATCTGCACATTCCTGAGAAGACAACAAGGTGCACATGACCCCTGCAATTACGTCATTCAAAACATCTCTTGATGGCAAGCAGGGACACAAAGATGACAAGGATAAGAATCCTAAAAATGATTTTTTTCAAGGAATATTTACTTAGCCTGAAAAGAAAAGATCCGAAAGGTATAACTAACTTTCCTTATCTCCTGTAAGAGACAAGGTAGTATGTCACAGTTTTGGGGTTTTGTTTTTTTTTTTTTTTAAAACAAGCATAGCTTTGGAAAGCAAGTTTTGAAAATGTGGAAAACGACTGCATAATTGCCTTCCTGGATCTGAAGGAGATACGCAGTGAAATGCCTTCATAATTTCCAAGGGAAATTACAACAGCAATGCCCATGAAATGTAAATTCTTAATAGTGCCTATAGTCTTAATTAACCAAGCAGTCAAGACTATCTAGGAAGCTGTGGAGAATGGTGATAAACACACAAATAAATGGCATTTTTTAGGATATCCTATAAGCTTGTTTGAATGAAATGGAGTATGAAACCTGCATATGTTATGGCAGTACCAATGTCCTTATGTAGCAAGAGCAAAAGGCAGAATTTTAAAGGGGATCCTTTCTCAAGTCAGTTACTTAAGAGCATGTTGTGTTCTGCTACAGAAACAGGTAGGACTGCTTAATGCATCAAAAACACTAACAGTAAGAGTCCAGTGAGCAATAAATATTTATTAGCTGTTATCTTCCCTTCGCATTGGTGCGGGGGTTTTTTGTTTACTTCTATGTTCCTTTTAAAAGTCAGGGAGTTTTTTTGTCCCACCTACCATTCCTTGTTATGAGACAGCTGTTATCATTCCTTGAGGAGTAAGTGTGACTTGCTGTTTAATGTCATCATTAGCAGAGATCTGAATCATCAGAACTGATTAGGTAAAACCTTTGCCTTTTAAATGAGGGCAAACACAAGCTAGGTAAATCTAATCTCAGTTTTAGGGTTACTGTTAGTGTTGCAGGGTTTCTGAGCAGGAAATTCTGTGGGCAACTGTAGTGACTCTCCAGCTGGTGCCATCACAGAGAAGTTAACCACATTGAATGCAAGAGACACAGTGGTGTTTCTATACATCATGTATGACATTATTGTAGATACAGATACAGACTGCATTGACATGTGGACGCTTAACATGGACAATCTTCTGAAGAGCAATGAGACTATTAGGATAATGATTTACGTTCCTTAAATTGCGTAACATACTTAAGGGGAAAAAAATATCAAAAACCTGAATGTCTCCGTATAAACAGTGCAGCAATCTGTTGGTTCTAGCTACGAGGTAGCATTCAAAGCAGGTAACTTTACCATGTAGGTCTTAACAATTGCATTGGGGTTTTATTAAGGTTATGTTGCGCTGAAGGGTAGGAGTGTCCTTGGGAAGACTGGCAGTGTGGGTAGAGCTATGTATCTTCTTAAAACCAATACAAGAAGCTTACTCATTGTAGTATACCCAAATGGCTGTTTGTTAGTAACTGAGATGTCCCTAATATCAAAGAGAGAGAAAGAGAGATACAGCAGAGCTGTACATTTGGGTTTTGTTGTCCATTTTCCTTTGAGACCATTTTGAGCCGTTAATGAGGTAAAAAGTTGCTTCTGGGTCTCCCAAGTACTGGCATTATCACAACGTGGTAACGCAGGGCCTGCAGTTTTTGACGTTAGGCCTATAAACAGTTCAAGGGGACAAAAGAAGTGTACAAAAGAAGTAGCTGGTATTTTGCAGATTCATGCCTTTTTTTTTTTTAAATGTAACTGATGGTGTTAATAGAACTTTACGCTACATGGATGCATGCCCTCTCTGAAAGTTAACATTGGTTAACTGATTTCCGAGGGTCTACTACAATATGTTTGAAAAACTTTTATGCTTCTGTGTTGTAGTGAAAACCCTATCATATCATACTACAGAAGGATGTGTGTGTTTAAATATCAATAGCCAATGTGAAATTGAGAAGAGCTCAAATAGTTATCCCCCTTTTGACCATTTGTATGACCAGTCAAAAGGCAGATTACTCTATATTACAACCTCTTCATCCCGTTAACAGTCCCTCCACAACAGAAGGCACAATGCCTCTCATTAGAAAGAAATTCTTCACTGTTAGAGTCGTTAGGCATTGGAATGGGCTCCCCAGGGAGGTGGTGGAGTCACCATCCCTGGAGGTGTTCAAAAAACGTTTAGATGTGGTACTTCAAGACATGGTTTAGTGGGTTTAGCGGGCATGGTGGCATCAGGTATACGGTTGGACTTGATGATCTTTGAGGTCTCTTCCAACCATAATTCTATGATTCTATGATTCTTGACATAATAAAGCTCTGAATGATCCTTCATCCATCACTTGTTAGATTTGAGCTGCTTTGTATTATGTTGAGAACCGTTTTCTTAACTTAGTTGCTTTATGAAACAAACTATCTAACCTGGGTTTACTTTGTCCCTGTCTTATTATTTATTATCCCTTTGTGCACTAATCATTAAATGGCTCAGGTACATCTGAAGGTACGTATGGAGTGCAATCCCACACTGACACTTAAAATGCCTTAAATTAATCCCTCTTCTGAACCCTTTTATATTTTGTGGTTTACGGAAGATACTAATTGCTCAATACTAGAAGACACTGTATCTTGGAGGAAGAAAAGCATTCACTCTGTGCAAGAAAAGCTCAAATACAACAAAATGGAAAAAATGATGAGATTGTTTTCTTCTCAGTGGCTTCTACTGTGAAGTGATTTATTTTTTACATGCAGAAGTTTACCTCTTTCCTTCTGTGTCTTATCTAGACAGTGACTTATATGTTGAGTCAGAGATAGTGTAAATGTAAATACCTTCTGGTGTTCCAGGAAAAAAAAGTAACCGGAAAACCTGCCTTAGGCCTCAGGCTTCATTGTTGGACAGTCTCTGTTAAGTCAGAGAGGATTCGCAGGCTCTTGCAAACCTCTGCAATGGACAGGAGAGGAAGCACCTAGGTTCCCTGCACATTGCCCAGGTGAGCTAGCTGTGTAAGGCAGAGGATTAACCCAAGTCACCGTACCGTGCTCCACCGAGACTGCTGAGGAAAGAGGTGATTTTCAGTTCAGGCCATTCAAGAACGTTCTGCACTGCGCTGCTGCAGCTAGGGAGGGGCTTCTCTCCTTCATGGGTTTGTAGGCAGAGACTTTCGAAGCTGACTGCACTATCTTAGGCACACAATTTGTGTGAAAATACAGCTAGGATGAAGCCCTCTCATACCTTACTCACTTGAACTGAGGGAGACCCAAGTTCGAATTGCTTGTCTGTCTGCTCTGAAGCACAGATGCGTGCATCAAGGGTGCCCTGATTACCCAGGAGAATGCCCTAACCACTGGGATATCATGTTTTAAGAGAGTTATCTGTCTCCTCTTGAAGCTGTCCGCCTTAGCATGAATTATTAACTATTGACTGGAGTAAGGACTTGACCCTAACTCCCTTACATTCCACAAATACTCCCTGACTAGTAGATTAACAGATCAATCTATCTCTTATCTGTCTCTACAGCCCAATGGACAAATACACAGAGTGGTTGGATGTCACTGGTGTTACGCAATATTCCACATGCTTAGCCTCTACAAAGACCTTTCTGTGTGACTTGAACAGTGTCACTGATATTCACGCTATGTGCTACCCTTCCTGCTAGCTGAGCTCAGGGGCAGCATAAGGACCAGAGGCTGCAGAGGAGAGCAAGGGGTACTTTGCTACCACCATACCGTAGAGCCACTGGCTCTCCCAAACCTCTTCCACCCTCAGTGACAAGTACAGTGAACTGGCCTGGCCGTGGGTTCGCAAATTTCTGTTTGTCCCTGCTCTATCTAACTCTTATGAAAGCACAGGGATGCTGGGCACCGAGAAACAATAACTAAATGGTTAACAGTTTTTTTTGTGCTTTCATTTTTGAAATCTGCATGTTTTAAATGGCTGTTAACATTACTTTATGCACATAATTCGCAGAACCTTCTGGGCTGGCTCCTCACCCACTGCGCTCTTCTTGGGGGCAGAACAAGACAATTGCACTTATTTTATGCGTGGAAGAAAGAAGGTATGCCCTACTGTGATTACATGATTATTTTTCTCATAGTATTAATACACATTGCTTTGACGGGATATAGGTCTGCTGCATAATGATGACCTCCTCTTCAGCAGAACTGTGAATTACCTATTCTCAGGAAAAAAGCAGCAACGGATACAGCACGTGGGAGCGGTGGATGAGATAGCTGTGAGATCCATTACCCTAAGAAGTACTACTGAGTCAGGAGGCATTTCAAAGATACCAGTATACCAGGAAGCAGATGAAGTCAGTAAGCGGAGCCTACTCCTGCATGTGTTGATTGTGCTCCAGCTTTTTATACAAGAGCCTTGTACTTTGGCAAGGTATCAGTGCAAGGCATGTGGGGTGTTGTTAACTGTCTGCAGGCAGAGAACAGAAATTCCTTTTTCTTTGTTCAGAGACTGAAGTAAGCATTGTTCATTGTTTTTAAGTCCATCCTCTTCCCCACAAAGCAAAGGAAATCACGCTTACCTGGAAGGCCAAATTGTGCACTCCTGAGTGATCACGGGTGGTCTCCTTCAGCTCCATTTGCCCAGCGTGGGCAGGAGGGTTTGGGGCCAACATGGAAAGCCACTTGCAGCACAGGGCAAGAGCAGCCAGCGCCTGGTCAGTCCATCCACAGGGTGGGTGAGTATCACCTCAAGTCTCCTTAGCCGGAGGCACTCTCAGGTTGCTCTTGCTCACTCCTAGCTCCACCTTCTCGCTCCCCTGGCACAGCCCCTTTTGGCCAGCGTGGGAAACTGCATTCAGCGTTTAGCGTTTTTTGGCACAAGAAGGGAGGATTCCTGCGAGACCCGCACCGTTTCTGTTGTACCTGTGGGTGATCCCAAAGGCAAAGGTGTGTACTTCTGTGAGCTCTGGCCTTCCTCACATGCCTGGGGGGAAATCTTCCCCACCCAGATCTTTGAAAGGTCAACACAGTTTTTTGCCTTTTTTACAGCTATTCTCAAGTCACTGTTTCTGCAATGTTATCGTGGCTCGGTTTTCATAGTAGTTAGAGATTTCATCTAGCAAGGGGAAACAAGGGAAAACGAACAACTCCCAAACTTCCAGCAAATACTGGTTACCAAATCTTATGGCACGGGGTCATTTGGTTATCTGTCCTCAGATTACTCGCCCTTCACTGAAGAGTTTTCTAAGACTTTTCAGGCTCACTGTTTGCAGTATGGGAAAGTTACATTCTTAGAACCATCAGCTGGGTCACCTATATTTTTGTCTGCCTGTGGACCTTGTATTTACAGATTGTTCTGTGTCAGTTCACTGAAAATAGTAGCACTATTACAGACAGACAGGATTGGAATTAATGTAATTTTTGTCTTTAAGGACAACAAAAATGAAGGAGTGTTCTGCTTCTTTGAAATACAGCAATGCACATTTACGTAGTTATTAAGTGCCTAAATCTGTAACTTCCTCCATGGGGACTGAAAATGTACTCAATTTTCCCTCATCCTGTGAAAAAGCAAAAAAATGATGCTCTGTTTTAGGAATAAAGAGAGAATGCACGAGCATGACTGAATATATTCTTGGAAATAAAGAACAAGTAGATGAAAAATAAGACGGTGCATCTTCCTGAGGAATCTTCCAACTGTGTTTGAATTAGAAATAATACAATTGCAATATATGCTCTCTGAATCTCGTAACTTACTCAGAAAGAAGGACTCTCTGGGTTTTGGGTTGTGGGGTTTTTTGTTTGTTTGTTTGTTTGTTTTTTTTTTTCCCCCAGTAAGAAGCACATGACTTTTAATGCTATATTCTGTTTTTCAGCGTTCAGAATCTTTTTTGATGCCCCAGGTTTTGAAATCAGCATGTTTGTTTCTATTTGTATTTGCCCTGTGAGTAGACCAATTTCTGTGACTAATTGCTTCTTTCTGCACACTACTCCCAGCAAAAATAGCTGCAAATATCTTTAACAAGTTTGATATAATTGCCTGCTGATTACTGCCTACTTCAGTTGTTTCTCTCTTCCTTCTCTCCTCCTGCCAGTTTTGGATATGTTTTTACTATCAGAGGGAAGAGGAAAGAGGAAGCAAGACAGTGAATAATTTTCAAATCCAGCCCATGCAGTCCTAAAATCTGTAGTCTGCACTTGCATGGTTGGAAGAAAGTACTATCCTGGTAACTATGCCAAGACACAAGTATTTTATGCTATTGTTCCTCTTCTTCTGGCAACTCATTAGATCATTTGTAAAACTGGTTTTCTCACTGAAAAATGTCAGAATAACACGGACTTGATACTTTCAGTGCCGTTTCCTCCTCTGAATTATATTTTATGTTAGAAAACTCACAGGATGCTGAAAGCAAAAACACTTGCACATGCAGACAAATCCTGAACCCACTACAGAAGACACAAAATATGCCATTTCCCTGTGGACAAAGAAACTTTATGTTTCATCCTAGTATTTCTGCATGAACTCTGGACTCTCTTAGAGGAAGACCAATCAAAAAGCCTAATTCTTTCACTGAGTTTCATATATAAATGAGATTTGTATTTTTCCTAGTGTGAATAATACATGGAAGAAGTTCATTCTCATTTGAAGGCATAATTATAATTTTCCTGGGTGCTTCTCACTTCCTTTTTTTAATGGTAGAAATTTATGAATTTATTGAAAGAATGCTGCTGTTTTGGTTAGCAGGCCTGAGACGCTAGGAAAGGAAAGCATTTTATTGTATTGAAACAGCAGTTGGAAAAGGAACTCAATAGCACAATAAGCGTGCAAAAATTTCATTTAAATGTATTGTGTATCTTTACAACTTTGCAGGCAGCTGACACGATGAACCACTGTTATTTTATCACACATATGACTGAGACCTAGAAAATGAATAAACTTGAGAAATGAACATTTTTTAAAAAGTTTTGTATATGACAGTTATTTTCCTGGATCCTTTCCTCAAAACACAGAACAGGTGTTTTCAGTCATTCCCTAGAAATTTATTAATGAAGTAGAAAGCTTGAACATCACCCCCTCAAAGTGTTTTCTTTGGATTTTAATACAGGTAAAGGAAACTAGAAGTCTTACTAGCAGTAGAGGCTTACAGCTGAGCTTTATGCTTTGTAGTAGAGAAAAATTTTCTTATCTGTAGCATAAAGTAATACAGGTTGGTATAAATGGGTATCTTACAGGCAGTGCTAGTTTTGTGCTGACACGAGACATCAGTATTTCCCATGAAACATACACAGCTCTGAGCAGTAAAAAAGTGGGGTGCTATGGCAAATAAATAAAGCTTTTGGTTAGCAAAAGAAAACCTTCCCACACCAGTGCTAAGTAACTTTTCCTGAAATCCTAGTCACAAGGAATATCATTCAGAGCCTTTCTGTGCTTCAAGTAACAACACAGCAGTGCTCAGCCTGCTCTGAAATTGTCATGCAGCCTTGCTAGGCCATAAAGGGTGTTTAGGTACCATAAAAATATTAATAAACAGCACTGCTTACTGTATACACAGCAGGCAAATACATAGCAATATGATTCTTAGTAATTTGCTAGGTACATAGAGAAGGTGAGCAGGAGTATGAAGAAACAAGTGAGGTATCTAAAAAGAGTAAGGTTATTCTGATTTTTTTCATTGCTGAGGTGCAGGAAGCAACTTCATAATTAGGACTGGTGCAGTTCAAAAATTCAATTTTTTTATATGCTTAATTGATCATATTCAGTATTTATAGTTGTGCTACTTTTACACAGCTGTGGTTTCTAGAACATTTAGGCAAAAATTCCAAAAGCTTTGAGATAATAAAATCTCAAACAATCTCTCTTACCTGCGCTGGATAAACCGTGACTTCAAACAAAAAAAGGGTTAGGCCATGAGGTGGGCAGAGCAGCTTCAGTCCTGACCTAATGACAAAATGCAGGTAGATTTTCCAGAGATGCTGTTATTCTGGCAATCAGTGACCATGTTTTTTCTATGCAAATTTTTGCCAAAGCTGCTGAGCTCTCCATGATGAAAGCCAAAAAAACCCCCCAAAACTCAAAACCAAAAGAAGAGTTGTGGGGAACAGTCAGAGTGAAACTGTAGACAGACAAGTATTTTTATGATAATTTCATAGTACTGCTTAGATTTTGCTCCTCAAAGGAAAGGTGAGCGAGAGAAAAACATAGTTGTCATTCACAAATGGTTGGCAAATAGAAGATTAGTTGCTTTACTTGTTGCTTTACTTTTTGCTATATATAATAACATTTATTTTAGCCAGTCTTACTTATCCCTCTGTTGACTTCTCTAAGTGAAAAACATCCTTTCCATATTTGAAAAAACTTGGACCAAAAAGACATTTTCTTTTAATATCTATAATCTCCAAGTTGCAGGTGTTTGCACTATGGCGTATTCAGTTTTTAGAAACATTTTTGTTAGGTTACCAATGTGAAGGGTAAACTTTAAAACTTTACAGTATCATGACAATAAAGAATGAAGGGAAGAAACTACTGTCTTCTGGAAAAGAAACACAATTTTACACGTCTAAAATCATCCCTCAACACACAATTTTCTTGGAAATTCTGAGTTTGGGACTAATGTTTACCAAAGGGGAACTTTTTTTCCAAAATTCCCAGCTACTGGTCCTGCATTCTTAGGGGAAAAGCAGAGAGTAAAAAGTTATTTCCAAGACAAAAACAGTTTTGAAAAAAATCAGAACAGTGTGAAGTTTGATGAAATGTGGACACAAAACCCTGAATCTCCATTTTTAAAAATCTTTTACGTCTGTACAAAGTGACAGTAAATGCTATTAAAAAATATTATGTGGTTTTGCAGCCATTTTTCTACAAACATATATTTTGCATACTTCATAAAGCATTGATATTGATTGGACTGTTCTGTTCCTTCCTCTGAAGTCTTTGCTAAGAAAGAAAATAAATTATTAAACTTTTTGGAAAATTAAGTAAGCTAAGGGGCGGATGAGGGGATAATACAGACTGGATAGTCCAGAGCAGCTAACATTTGAGACATAACATCTAGCCTGTCTGGAATACTTTGGATTCTTTCATAATGCATGTTGGAGAATTTGTTTGCTACATAGTTAAATGGGGGGGGGGGGGAGGACAGGACGGACCATCAGCATTTTCAGAATAATTTTAACTTTTTACCAGATGGACTTCATGGAAATATACTACTCTGAGAGTTATGAGGTGGCTGAGTGGCCAGGTGCTGCCTTCTCTCCCAGGTTCTGCTGTGAGTTCAGCCTTTGGTCTACACTAGTCACAGCCTCCTGCTCAGTAAATCTCCAGCTCCTACTCTGGCTCCCAGCTCTCCCTCTGAGATACTTTTGAAATCTATGTGACTATTTGAGCAGACTAACTGCTGAGAAAATTCCTCACTTCCTCAGTTTTCCTTGACAGTACAAATGAAACTTTTCATGCTTCCCAGTTGTCCTAAAGTTGCCCCTTGACAGGAAGGAGACATTAATGTAAAAGAGCTTCACGTTTAACAAACACAATGAATTAGAGAGGAAAGAATTCTTGAAGGAACGTCAAGGGCCTTTGAGGACTATTGTGTTTTACCTTGTGACAAATACCCGTGTAAGGCTATCAGGAATCTGACAGCTGTTGATTCTCAGGCATCAGCAGCAACTTCAGGAGAGTTCAAAGAGACCACCCCAAAGGGAGCATGCTTTCCGAGAAACAGAGGAAAAGGATTTTGTGTGATAACTTAATCATGCGACACCGGCTAAGTAAAAGAAAATGGCACTACATAGGTGCTTGTAGATGCATAGAATGTAGCACACTCATGTGAATACAGAGTGAAAACAAACCAACAAAACCCAAATAAAAAAGAAAGGTATACACTTAAAGGTAATAGGAAGGATTATTTCTAAGAATACTGATAGAGAAATTACTTAATTAGAGTAGAAATCTTGTCTAGATTCAATGACTATGTTTCAGAAACGGTTTGGCCGTCTGCAGGTGAGAATCTCGGTGAGCATAAGCTCAAGGACAGAGAAATGTAATTAGGCTTACAAGGCTGTCTTTTCATGTCTTACTAATTTAAAATTGTCTTATTAATCTAAAATATCTTCATCAGTAGATGGTATTTGGATAATCTAACTGAGGAAAAAATATATCTGTTGGCTATCTGTCACTTGGACTGTTTCCTGTGATGTTTTCTGCATAGAAATATCACTGGCATCAATGTGTAAATAATGTCATCATGGGGAAGGTGAACTGCAGTATTAGCATACTATGTTTCCTATGGGCAGTGGATCTGGTTTTTTTCGGTTGGTTTGGGGTGGGTTTGGTTTTGTTTTTTTTTTTTAATTCTGCTTGCTGAATGATACCTTTTGTATGCTGGAAATCTTCGCAACACCACTTCTGGTCATTGCTTAGACACATGAATAGAGCCTATAGATGGTGTAAAGACAACTGATTTTGGTGGGTCAATTGTGTCAATACATTTCACACAGGATGGAGTTTAGCTTTGGGCATGTGTGAAGACTCATTAGTTGATTTTTACTTTGCAATAATTTTGCCTTTCTGTTCAGTGGGATGAAATGCTAGAGAGAGTCACAAAGATAGCCAGTTCCTGCTGTTGTGAAATTTAGACTTCTGAGGTAGAAGGTGAATTGAAGGTGAATTAAAGGTAAGTACTGCATGCATGTTGCACTTTCTGTGAAGGCAGGTGGGGCAAAAGCCATGGAAATCAATTTATAAAATGTGATATACGTAGGAAATTCAAGTTCTTCCTGTAGTTACAGTGATGGTGTGGCTGGCAAGTGCAAGGGCTGTGTATACAAAGGCTGTGCCTGTGTGTGTACCTGGAGTGCTTCGTCAGGAGAACTCCCCAGCCTGTCTCTGTACCGATGAGAGAGCGGACTCATTTGTGACAAGTCACTTGACTGAATTCCTAGCTTGCTTTGTCTCAAAGCAATTGCCTAACTGGTACTGGATCTCTCCATGTGCTGGATTCCCAAAGGCGCCAGCGCTTACCCTGGCAGACCCGGAGGGGCTGAGACCAGCGGATCGGCACGATGAGCATGTTGAGATGTGTCAATTACTACCCTGGGTGGAGAAACTGACCGACCCTGGGGGCTCCTGCAGGCAGTTCCTACTGCAGAGAAAGGAGTGGACCAAACTGTGCATAGATAAGAGAATTTGAATAGTCAGTAGAAACTGGTCCTGCATATGTAGGAATGGTAAGGTAAGATAGTCTTTTGTGCACAGCTAAGACAGTTAGAATATGTTTTGTAGGTACTTAAAAATAGCCCATAGCAATGGATCATGCACTTGCTGGAGTGGTTGTCCTGCTGATAGGACTGAGCAGGATGCTTATAATCCTAGTGAGATTGCTAGGGCTGTAAGAATCCACCTCAGCTACAGTTCGAGGAGTGTCATCTGAGCCAGCAAAGATGCTTTTGCAACATTTGCAATGAGGAGTCCTACCCCTTCTGCGTAGGGACTGACAGCCCTGTTTGAGAGATTCAGTTCCTCATGTAAGCGTTACCCTATCTATGCAAAAGATCCCAGTAAACGATTTTTTGTAACTACCAGTCCATCTGTGAATGTCTGTACAGCTCAGGGAGTCTTTCTCCTGAAGCAAAATCTGCTATAAAACAATGTCAATTATTTCTACTTGTTTAAAAGTGAGGTCAGAATCTGACAAGTTTTGAATATTTCAGTGTTATTTGTGTGATTCTTTGTTCCTGTGACAACCTAAACAATTACATTTACCTACTTCCTGAAGTGATTTTTACATAAGTAAATAGAGGTGTCCTGCTCTGAACTGCCAATGCAATATAAACTCAAGTATGGTACCGATCTTTAAGCTCTAGCAGCACAAATAAAAGTTTTTCTTATGATAAAGTATTTCGAAAGGACCAAAAAGAGGGCAGTCGTGGATCAGAAATCTGAAGAACCTGACCAAAAGTTCTGAAGGTATTTAGATGTCTGTCTACAAGGAAAAGCTATACACATAACACAACACTTACTCTTCTGTGTGACTACTGCTTCCTTGATGCACTTAACTGTTTCTGGAGCTTGGAACTGCAGGAGGACATTGGTAAGCAGGAGCTTAAACCAGCCAGTGGGAATCCTCACTTACTGGAGGATGAAGAGGACATCGCAAAAAGCTCTGTGCTTACACTCCTTGCATTTAATGGCAAATCACTCATTGATATTGTTGGGATCCAAGGTAATTTACAAGTGTGAGTATACAGTGGTCATTGTGGTTCCCTGTGGAGACACTCATTACGCAGGCAAAATGCGTCTGTAAAAGCTTCACTGCTGTAAAAATCACCACCAGTGCAGATTATGCTGCTTACAGAGTTCTGCTGACTGCAGTCCCTGGGCTGGCACCATCATGGTGAGGTTAAACATTTTTACACAAAACTGTAAATTTACCTGCTGTCCAAGTTACCTGGATTTGAAAACCAGCAGCACTGGTGAGAGTTTTAACCTTGATGTCTCTGTGAGACTGTCTTAACTGCCAACAAAAGGTCCTGAGAGAAGGAGTTAAGGGAATCTTAACAGATAAGATGTTGTATGGCCCTAGGAATTGAATTGGCAGGTGTGACTCAAAGGTGCGGCCTAATGATTTGTTAACTATTCTGTAAATTAAGCGAGGCAGGAAGCTTTGCAGCTCCTCACAAAGGACAGCCCCCGATAAAGATCGGAAACTTGCCTTAAGGACCTGTTAAAACCTGTCCTGAAGCAAGAGCGAGAGATTACTAGTGGTGATGAAGAGGAGCCATCAGCCTTCATCTG
>NW_009604511.1:59510-83613 GCF_000690535.1 Cariama cristata | reverse complement strand
GGCTTGTATTTTCAAAATAATAGAGCTAAGGATTATGCCCTAATTTACTGCTCTGACCAAGACCCCCAGCTTCCATTCCTCCAGCCTCAGAGCCTCCATACTAACACAAGAAACATGGTGGGAGGAAGGGGAGTGGGGTGCATGCTACCCTAAGTACCTTTCATCTAATATAATAGTACTGTCACCGAAATCGGGAATAAAACCTGTTAACACCAGTGTAGTATTATGAAGCAGGCACTCTTTTATTGCAGCACTGGGGACATGGGGGATAGCTCCGCCTATCATGTCCGTATTAGCATCAAATTCCAACAGTTTTTATACACTTTTTCTGTTGAGTCATTGTTGTATAAGTTCTTTTACATAAAAATGCATAATATGCTCGCTCTTAAATTTAACCTTTATAATGATTGGTTTCAGTAGTTATATAACCTTATCAATATTCTTACTCTTAAACAATTATTGGTCAGTTCTACTTAACTCTACTGATTAAGATCCTTGATATTCAAATCAAGATAGGAAGGGTAAGGGGATTTCCAAGCAACATATCTGGTGTCCATGATGGTCTCCTTAGTTATTTAAAAGAAAACATAGAAAAATCCATTAACTAGCTGGTGAGATTTCTATGGTTGCCTATTTTAAATGTAACAATCCTATGGTTACCTATTTCAAATTTAACAATCCTAACTTACACATTATGTTTTACAATTTTATACTTCAAATCTTGATTATTTCATGAGAATATCTGTAACATTTGTAGAAGTAGTTTTCATCTAGTACAGATAACAAGGCCTATGCAGGGACAGGAACTGTGTGCGTGCTTTCAAGAGGAAGTAGAGAAAGGATTTGGACTTAATCAGGCTAAAGGACTAGAGTAATACAAGCTTTTTGGGGGCAAATTTCTTACCTGTTAGCTTTGTCTTGGGTTTTGGGTTTTGTTTTTTTTTTTTTTGCATAGCTGATACTGATATTTCCTCTAAGGGGATGGAAAATACACTACTCATAGGCCTTCATTAAACAATCCTACTTTAATTACATGTCTCAAGTTCAGTGGCATGAATGTCTTTGAAGCAGGGCAAGCACATACTGCAGTTTTGAATAAATATTCCATAGGTCTACAGAAAGAACAAAACTTCAAAAATGAGCCCAGCATGGAAGATGCAGTCTTGAAGACAAATGAGGTTGAATATAATGTATTAACTTGAAGTGACTGGGCTAAATCTCTCCCCTGTGCTGGTTCCCTAGGTATACTAGAGATGATAAAGCATCTCTCTGCTTGATGCAATGGAGTCACCCAGCGTGATTCTACCAAAGGTCATCTCCAAAGTGCCGAGTGCAACTTAAAAAAATTAGGAACATAAAAAATTTTTAAAAGAAGGCCCTTTGAATATTGGGAAGTCAATTCACTGAAATACTTAAACATGATTAAGCACCCTTTGGTGTTTTCCATATCTGCATATTTTACATTTATTGACCAGCTGCAGAAGTTGAAGTAAAATATGCTTCAGAAAAGAAAATCACTCCCTGGGTTGAGAAATACTACACCAACCAAGGGCAACATGTGCACTCAGTTTGAACTCCAGGGCATTTTTTTAAACTGCTGCTGCCTGGGGAGGGAGAGGCACCATTTAAAGTGCTCTTTTGAATTTTTAATGGATATTTAGAAGTTCAGGCCTTTGCGGCAGCCGAGGAGATAAAGAGGTCAATGGTGGCTAAACACCACTGTTAACATGTTGCTGTTAACACAATTAAAGCTGTTATCATCCTGATAGCTCTCAGGGAAGGCTTGGCCTACGGCAGCCTAGAGCAGCTCGAGGTTGCCCCAGCATCACGGCAGTGTTGCCCAGACCAGTTCTCCCAGCTGAAATGAACCCTGTGTTGGAGCTTGGAGATGTTTGTGCTCTGTGTCATCCCAGCAGGACTATTTCACCCACCCACTGCACCAAGTTTTCTTTGTCGGGGAAACAGCTAAACTCGTCTTGCAAGAAAACCAGCCTGGAATTATACCTAAGACTAAAAAATATGTGTTCAAAGCACAATTTAGTATAAGGAGTTGCAACCCCAGCTCCCCACTGATACACATCTTTAAGGTCCAAGATGATACACAAAACTACAGCTTGTCTGTCAAGGCAAAGGATTTAACAGGACGTAAGTGGATTTTGACAACCAGTATCATAATCACCCAAAGGATTCTTCCTTCAGCCAACAGATCCCATGTTCACACAACTTGGTGGGAAGTTTATATTTGTAGTCTCTTTTTTGTGGATCTTGTGTTACTATGCTTCAAAGAAGTACAAAGCTCCTACATTGCATGTTTATTATAATGTTTCTGTACTGCAGGATGTATGTATTGATGGTTCATTAGTACCCTTTCAGCTAAATATTTGCTGACTTAGTGACCTTTTTGAATTTCTTAAATATACTGCTAAACAAAGCAACCTAATCATAAAACTGACACAACATAACCTGAAGACAATTTTTCCTTGTGTTTCTGACAGACAGTCATTGTCTATCCCACTTCACCATATTACAAGTATAATTTTTCTCCCAGCTTTTTCAACAACAGAGCTCCCTCTAGCTGATTTATGCCACCAGGATCCAAGGACTGATGACACACAACAATGTTGTAGAAGAATTAGCTACTCGGTGTTGATTTAGCTTACACTGGAAACACTTTTCTAATTTGCCAACAGATACTGCACTAAAGCTCTAGGTAGAGAAGTCTCCTGTTCACTTTAGTCTTCTGATCCCGCATACTCATATAGTTCCTTTTCATTTTGGCATATCTCATTACAGGTTACAATATCTCTCCATATCTTTAAATTCCATGTGTTTTGGCCTGTACACGTCTATGGGATCCTTGAGGGTACTGGTGAATATATAAGACCTTTTGAAGTATTAGGAGAGGAAGGAGAGTACCATAAAGAAAGTCAAACTGAAATCCTTCCAGCCTCCATTTCCAAACCTGAACCGTGTACCCAAACACATCACAGTGGGATGGGACAGGGGCATATTCAGTATGTTTGAGGACTAGCACCTTGCTTAAAAGAAGCAGTGAAGTAAAAATGGAATTATTTACGTTGGACTAAAAGATAAAGAAATAGTTTAAAAGCTGGAAGGAATTGTAACGGTGCAGCTGAGCAAGATGTTCTAGTTAATTATGGAATTGTATGCAGAACATGAGATAAAAGATCTTGTGTGCCAGAAAACCAGCAAGTGCCAGTTGAACAGTGCATGCCACATGAAAAAAAAAATTAAGTAAATGGAATGTCACATCTCCCTGTAACCACTGTAAAAGTACTTGCTAATTCCTTTTCCATTCTTGCCATCCTTTGTGGCCTTTTCTCACATGAACAAACTGTCTTTTGACACCCTCTGGAGTTGCTAACTACCGTCTGAGTCTGGAGCCTCTATCACAAAAGCTGACTCTTCAGGCCACACATAACCAGTAAGTTAATGCATGTCACATCTGTTTCTGCCTGACTATCCAACTCCTTTAGGGGCAGCTCTAATTATTTGTGATGGATTATTAATTTTACAACGCTTTACACTTAAAGACTTTAAAGCATATTCAAAAATTCCACTGGAAGCAAATTACCTTCCAGAGCTGCCCTGCACTAGCTGTACATGAGATTAATTGTTAGACAGCACCAAACTACGGTGTGTGGGAATTGTATTACAGTCCTAGCAGTGATTGATGTGGAGAACTATGAAAGGTCAGGTGCACTCCCTGTCCCCTTTCTTTCTTGGGAGGGGGAACAAGCTCCAATAAATTATCTCATTCTAAGCAGAGAAGTAACATTTGTTGGTAGCAGAAATTCAGTATATACGTGATCGTCTCCAGATAGGCCATGCACCAGAGACTGTCAGAGCAGGAAGCCTTTGTTTATCCTAAAATGACACTGTTAGTAAGCACTGGTCTTTTGAGCTGTCTTTGAGGTCTGAAAAGTCAATATAAGCATTAGTCTTCCTATTACTTGTATGTGATCAGTCATATGTATGGCCTTAGTCCCTGACCAAGTAACAAAACAAAAATATCTGGTCCATGCATACAGACGGATGCATTGCTTAGTGTACATTTGGATCAGTTTTCCTGCCAAGAGACAAAGTTTGACCTGAAAGATGGTGCTTGCTTCCCATACTGACTATGAGGGCAGCCAGACGGAGAGGTTATCCCGGGTCCTAGATCCTCTGCTGAGGCACGTCAGCAGCCAACTCCCTGCACACCTCCTCCTCTGTTGGCACCTAAATCCCAGCTTCTGTTTTAAGTTGGTATTTCCTACTTGAATTAACTGTAATCTTCCTTTTCCCAGCACTTACATTAAACCACTCCTTAGCTTGTTTATATGTCTAGTCTTCCTGAGGAAGGATTTTCTGTCTTTGTCAATATAAGGATGCCTAAGCTCAGCTATGGCCAGTAATAGTAATTACTGTAGTACTAATATTTTACACAGAGAGAATAATCTAACTCACTCCTGCCTATAAAGTTATGTTCTTGTTCAGTGTCTCGGATCACATTTAGAGACACCACATTGATTATCTGATAATCTTCCTACATCATATTCAGGCTTTTTATCTTCACCTTTAAGCATTATAAAATATTGAAGCTATTTATTCTATCTCATCTCTCCTATGTTTATACCTTGAGTATCCTATACAATCATGTTTCTGCTTTAATCTCCAGTTTTATTTATTGTAATTTCCTCCTAAATTCCTTTGATTTTCCTAATCTTTTCATTTCACCCTTTCTTTCATCTCTTTCTCTGTCTCTCAACTTCTTATGTCCTGCCCTGGTGTTTACTAAGCTTCAAAAAGTTGTATAATTTCTGTCCACAAGCAGTCCCCTTCAAGTCTCTCTGAAGACTGTTTAGCCAAAAATCTTTCCTGTTCCTGCTTTTCTTGTTCATGATTGTTGTTTGCACTCAGTTCCCTCGAAACTTGGATTTACACTGCTGATATTGTCATTTACAGTGTTACAATTAACATGGCCAGAGAACACACATTTTTTTAATGGCTGCAAAACACTGTTTGTGCATTAATTGCTTAAAATAACACATACTGAAAGATGCAAGCATAATTATTCATGATGAGAAGACATCCAACCCCGATCCTTATTATGGATCAGCCAGCTCTCAAGAACATCAAGAAAAAACTCAGCTAAGACTTCTCTTTTTCACTGAAAATCGCCAGCTTTCAAAAAGTGTATACGTTCAGATAGATTTAGTTGGAATTGACCTGTAAGCTCAAAAGTTAAGGCGGGGGAAAGCATTTGGTGCCAGTGAGCCAGAGGGCCAGGTGGGCAGCGGGGTCTCAGCTCCCATGTAGGCAGGTGGGAAGAAGTGGTAAGGGCTGGGAGCTGGTCCTTGCCTGCGGGTGGGCTGTGCCCTGGGGGTCCCCAGGCCTTGCAAGGCCATGCTGGGTGGTGGTCAGAGCATCCATTGAGACACCCGCATTAATGCCAGCCCGTGCATGTGCTGGCAATGATCCCATGCGTTTAAGCATGCTTTCTCCTGAAGCCCTTACCAGCACACCTAAGTGCTGGATCAGGAGCGAGGGTTTAAATTTAATTTTGGGGCATGCCAGGAAATGGAATAGGCTTTAGAGTCACAGCCAACTGGTCATGGGGAGGATGATTTCCCATCCTGGCTACACTTTTTAAACTGTAATGCAGCTCTGCTGTCTCCAGGAGGATGGTTGCATTTACCTGTACATTCAGATTCGTTAACTGTTTGACACTATACCAGAGAGACTCGTATATGAGCATCCAGGACTGATGTATGCTGCATATTAACAGCCACATCTCTGCGCGTAGCTGTATATGGAAGAGTCTGCGCTGCAAACGGGTCTGTCGGGCACTTGATGGCAGTACTTGCATTGGGTTCTTGCACCAGTAACGCCATGAGCTCTGTGGTTTCCAGTCCAGCCTCCAGAGAGCTGTGGGCATTTTTGGCTGCCTGCAGAAGGGGTGCAGGGAGGGAAGGGAAAGACTTAGAGATGAAGAGGAGTGAAAGGACAGTAAATATGATTTAGTCTTTTCAGTCCTACTGCCACAGTTGTCAGGCACAATTTTGTTTTAAATATTTCACTTTCCTGGTTATTGTTGACTTTCTGCTTCAGAAGTTCCCACTGACCCTAGCTGCTCAATCTCAGGACAGAAGTTAAGTGAACAGTTATTTGAAATCTATCACAGTGCAGCTGATAAAATTGATCTGGGTTATATTGATTAAGCATAAAGGTAGGATTGTTATGACAGCATTAGCCTCCAATAACCATTGCCTTCAAGGGGCTACAGTGCCTCAGCAGCAGCTGAAGCACTTGGCAACTTGCTCGTGGTGCAGAATATCTCTAAACAGGTGAGTAGGTGAAAGCAATCCCCAAGTGCAACGAGGGGCAGCCTTCTGCTCAGCTCGCTGCTGACTTGCCTCTGGCGATACCTTTGGAGGTGGTTATCTGAGGCTGCCTAGCCTGTACAGGTGACTGAAGCAATTCCTTGCTGATGCTGCAGACAAATGGCAGGGGTATAAAGGTGGCAAGAAGCCATTTTTGGGGGGTTGGCAAGTGCACCCTAGCTCAATACAGGGATTGTGACCAAGAAGAATACTTAAAGCACTTTGGCATAGGTAAAACCAGTATCTGAATTTCTAAATTTCATGCCTTTTATGTTCTGAAACTTGTAGGCTGTGGCGTATTTTCAATCCTACCCTGTTTCAAATAAGGTTTGTCAAATAAGATTTGTGGAAATGCTTGGGGTGTTTTTTTTTTCTTTTTCTTTTTTCTTTTTTCCAGATGTGAACAGCAGATGCAAGTGTTTGTGGTGCAAACAGTAAAAACTACATTCTTGTGCTCCGGTAAAACTGTGAAATGCCAGGCATTTATTCTGGATAGATATTTTGTTTCCTGAATGCAATCAGCTTTCTGCAGTGGATTAGAACAAGAAAATTATTTTGGGGTCACCTTTTTTTTTTCCCCCCCCCCCCCCCCCAGTTGTGCTTCTCTTTTTCCTGCATGTTTCAGGTAAGAGCATCCGTTGGTCTCATGAGGTGGTTTTCGCAGCTTTGGATATGCAATAAAATCATGTTCTAGTATGGCTCTCCTCGTGACACTCACAACTCTGGATTTTTGTTCTAAAAAATAGTGTCAGGAAGTAAAAGAAAATGACACAAAAAAACAACTCAGTTCCTCTCAAATGCTAAGAGAGGTCCTCAGCTGGTGTAAAGCATTATAGATATAATATGCTTTATTTTTACCAACTGCGGATCCGATCCACCGAGTAATTAATTTAGGGATGAAGTTGGTGAGTTTTCATGTCCAATTGAGGCACCTTTCCACCTGTTTTCATTTGAAAAGCTGCAAACAGAATTTTTCCCCTCTCACCACACAGGAGGTTCACTGTCCTTGTTGCAGTTGATATCTTTATCCAGCTGAATTATTCTTCTGTCCCCTTGAAATGCTCTGTAATAAATTAATAATTTATGCTAAGTGAAGCAATACTGCTGGGAGTTGGGAGTTGAACTAATCAAAATTCAGAAGTTGCAGGGCCCATTGAAAACATTTGCTGAAATCACTATGGCTCCAGGAGGTATTAAGATGTGTGGATGTGTGTGTGTGGATGTGTTTGGGGAGAGAGAGAGGAGAGCTTTGGCCCTTTACTTTCCCAAAGGAATGACTAGCAACGACTGGATTTAGGAAGACAGCAATGCACTGAGCAATCTTGCTCAGTGCCAGAACACTTTGGAAACTGAAATTCCCCTCCATGGTGATTTCTAAAAATGTCCTCTGTGCTTGGAAAAGATAAATAGATTTTCCAGCATTTCCAATGGGATGAAGAATTTGAGGACTTTTATTTAGTAGTGATTAAAGTAATTTATTGAGGGTATAGTTGTGGGGTTTCTTTTATTATTTCTTTTGGGAATCCACATTCTAAGCTTCTTGCCTTGGCCGTGCCTCTCCCAGGGAAAAGGTTAGCTGTTCTGAAACCTATAGCTGAGGCTCTCTCCAGCCCCAGCTACCTGGGAGGATAACGGTACCACCCCAGAGCTGCAGCTCATGTTGGCTTCAGTGCCTTAGGCCGTGCCCTGAGCCAGCTGGAAGAGCCCACAGAGAACACAACCCTGCCTCTTTTATTGGACTGTGATCATGCAATATTTCCGTTTTCACGGGCTATCTTTTAAAAAATAGCCATTTCAAATAGAAACTCCTAGCCAACTGTTTTCAATAGGCAGGTCAAATATTGGAGCCACTGGAAGGACAACACAGTAACAGTGGCCCCTGTTGTCTCCCTAGGCACCACTTCTGCAGAGCAGATTATTGCTTCATACTGGAGCTACAAAGGCAATGGCCATTGTGAGACATAGCCACATAGTTTATTAAGACCCCATTCCACATTTATTCTCTGGTATCTCATTTAGTCTTTTCTTGCTGTTCTCCCAAGTGAGTCTACATAGCCAAGCCTCTGTTGCCCTGGGCTGACTTTAAAGCTGGGTTATTACAGCTTCTGAGCTGTCCTGTGCATTCTGAGATACAGGTGCATTGTAAGGGTGAGCTGCAAAAAAAGAGATAGCTGCATAATGAATATGCTAAGGATGGCTGGAAATGCTATGAATCTTTTTTTTTTTTTTGGTGAAATATAGCATTTAGTCAACTTTCTGTTAAAAAAATCAGCTCCTCCCCTAACTCTGCTCCCCACCCAAGACTCCAAATCACAGAAAATTCAAAACTGCTCACTGAGTAAAAATTTAATCAAATACTCTAGTAGCTAAAGGATTGGCCAGGTACCAGCAGATGGTGCTCCAGAGTATGTAATGTTAGTTTCCGCTTTACTAGAGCAGAAAATTCTGTTGCTTTTTTATAACAGAAAAAGATTCTTGGAGGGAGTGTCCTACTATCTCCTTGAGTGCAAAGATGATCATGACTTGATCTGCAAAGATGCTCACGGTATGTAGCTCCCAGTAATTTAATCTAGAGGTGTGAAACTCAGTCATAAAAAATGGCTGCAAGTTTTCATGTATCTTCTGGGATGGGGTAGTGTTTTCTTGTGTATTTGCAAGAACACAATTTGTAACTTGACTTACTCAAGCCCAGATTCTCTTTAGTGTCTCTAGGAAATATAGAAATAATCATAGAAAGACATTTAAACCAACCAACCAACCAAAAAACCCAAACAAACCCAAACAGCTAAGAGAGTGGAGGCTAGAATATTTGTAGTGCAAACATTAGTCCTGAACTAGTTCTTTGTTTTTCTGCTTTTCACAAACAGAAAGTAATCTACAGATTTGTAATTTAAAGTTGTGATTATTATTTTTTTTTAGCTTTAGATTTTGCACAGAGTGAGAGGACCATAAACCAGCAGCTAAGAAGCAGAAAATTTTGTCTCACTTGTCAATTAAAAGCTGTTTTGGGTCACCAGAAAAGAGTTGTGTTCTTGCAACAGCCCCCCACTATTCTTCACCACGTCTGTACAGCTTGCAAGGCAGGCCTTTTCTCCATACACAGTCTTCCCTTGTCCAAAGGCGTCCTTAGTAGTCTGGTTAATTGAGTTTTATAGATTTCCTTTAATCTTAGGTGTTTAAAGGAGCTGCACTGTGGTTGAGAGTCTGGTCCAAACTTTGAGACAAAAATCTGATCTGAAACTGGACCAGGGTTTTAAATCCCGCATAGTTCAAGAGACGTTCATCCTAGACCTTGTTTTTTGAACTTTACAGTGATCAGTTCAAAATTCTAATCTGGATTTAGTTTCCACTCTACTTCAAGAGTGATTGGCTGAGTCACTTTTGTTTCGGCTCATCCTTCAGTTGGATATTTTAGTCTAATGATAACGATTAAGGCAAAGTAGTTAAGGCAAGCAATGCTTAAGGGAAATCTAAGTCTTCCCTGCAATTATCTGCCCCAAGCAACATTATTATTTTTTATAATAAAAGTTCTGAAATGTTTGATCTTCAAGATGTAATTTCAAAAACAGATTCTCCAATCAGTGCTCAGTCCACTGGCTTACTTACACTTATGATCAATAGTGAAGCTCACAAAGACATCAACAATGCAAGTATTTGCTCTTGGCTTGGACTTTGGAGGCAGGCTTTGAGGGTAGTGAGTCAGAATATTTCAAAAGAATATAAAAATCAAATGAATGTGCAAAAATTTCCGTACAGAGTAAATCAATAGCTGCACTGAGTTGTGAATGTTGTGTCAGGTTGTGGTCCTTTTGCCTGTTACGAGATGCTTCTTACTCTGGTTGCGGTCCTAGTGATCTCAATGTGTTTAATTATCGTAGGTTTACTTATGAAGTAAGAAAGTGTTTCATACGAACAAGGCTGTTGCAGATTTTCCTACAATTAGGACCCTAATCTGCTGTATTGACTCTATAGCTTCATTGACAAACAGGGGCCGCCTTTGCCCTGTTTGTTCTATGAAGTTTCCCTTGTTCTTATCGAAGGGGATCTCTGAACCCTTCAAAAACATAGGAAACATGAATTCTTTTACAATAAATCTATAAAAAACCAAACACTACCTGCCCCCAAACACCCTAAAATAAGCTTCTGTCGAGCTGTGGTTCCATAAGATGGCAGATACGATTTGGGGTACTTATATATGGATTGAAAAAGCCGCATTACTATGATACAAATCACCAAAGCAGTATAAATTCACTTTCCACATCCAAAGTGGTTTTAGTATATTTTGTCTGTGGTTTTCCAGGCCAATTTTATTTTGGATCAAACATGATTTATCATACCTCTCTAACTTTCTATTGCATCAGAAATTGCTTACTATGGCTAATTTAATAAAAAGGTGATTATGTGTTCACACCTGATTCACATCAAATTCATAATATCTGGTAATTCAGCAGTGAAAAACTCCAGTGTTACTGCCTCTGAAACTGCATGTTATTTCATGGACAGATGTTCTTTTTTGAGTGCACTAGCATCAGCTGAAGACATTACTACCTGTTCCCTCTGGGTATCTTTCTTGGCTGGTTTGAAATTTTCACCTCCCACGCTTGTGGCTGGTTAAAGTCGCCCTGGAATACTCCCTAATCCAGATCAGGCAAAATAAACTAAATTAGTTCAAACCATTATATGAACAGTTTAAATTCATGCAGCTGGTTTGCCGGCAGTGGATTAGGCGTCATTCACACGGACTGTTCTGCAAGGGTGGCAACCTCCAGCCGGCAAGCAGCTGCTAACAGCTGGGGAGTGGAGAAGGGGAAATCTTTAAGTGGCACATCTGTGAAGAGCAAAGGTCTCTCTGCAGCTTTTGTCTTTAATTGAAAGACTTAGCACCTCATTAAAGGCAAGTTGTAAAGTGAGCTAAAAACTGAATCAGTATGAAATGAGGTAGTAGAGTAATTACTGTAGTGTTCACATCAGATTGTTCTTGAAGGATAGGCTTTTTAGTGCTCTTCTGGCATATTCTGTGGGAGTATGTTGAAGAGCTGACCTGATGTCACTTAAGATTGAGAATTCAAACCAATAGACATGAACACCTGGAAGTCAAAGGTGTGGTGCAGGACTGGAATATAAAACCCAGACTGAAGGCCCTTTTTTCCTTTTATAGTCTGTAAGGACAGTGTGTGTTTCAGGGCAGTGTGTATTTCAAAGCAGTGCTCCAGAAAGCCTATATCCTGAACAAGTCAATAGGAAATACCTGAAAGCAGGGGTGTGGTGAAATCTTCTCTCTCTATAGAGGGGTTGGTAGGGGCCATCTTAATACGTTAGAGTTTCCTCAGTGCTGTTAAAGGACTCTTCAAGGTAGATGGTTGTACAGGTCCTCAACATGTGCTCCTCAACTCTGCTTGTCTACAATGAGTTCTCGTCTCCTGTGCACATGTTGTGATTGGACAGAAGAGTACAAAATTTCTTGGCCAGAAAGAGGTAGCTTACTGCTTAAGTTGCTAGGAGAAAGGGATGCCAGTCTGTATTCCCAGCTTTCGTCTGTGTGTTTTCTGATGACCTGTAACTTGGTGGTTAGTGTGTTTTCATGGCTTGAACCTCAGCAGAAGAGGGCTAGAAACTCATCCTGTATCACCTTTGTGACTGCTTTATTTGCTGGGTTGTTACATAAAATGAGGGGGCCTCTTTTGGCTGCATTTTGAGAGAAAGCAGCTAACAAACTTTGATCAGAGTCTGTGTGTAAGAAATGTACTCACAGCATCCAACTTGATGGGGCTTATCAAAGAACTTAAAAATTCCTCCACTTCTTCTTGTATACTTTTATGGCAGTTAGATACCTAGCTATTCAGTCTAAAGTAGTTCTGGTCAAGTTTAGAAACAGGACTGCTGATGTCTTGCAAAGTCTCAGGTCAAATGGGATAGTTAATATACCTTTCCTTGCCTCATTTTCCCATCTGAATGGAAATTCAGAAGTGGATGCATTCAGTCCAGATCCTGAATATAAATCCTGCTTAAGCATATCCATAAGACAGGTACCCCAGCAAGGAGTTTGATGTAATTTTATACTATTTTTGTGCAGTTTGAGCTCAGCAAGATCAGCAAAGTAGTGCAGGTATCTTGTCTCAAAGATGTATCTGCAGCTAGAATGTATATTTTCCCCTTTATTTTCCTCTTTCCCCCCCCCCATGGAATGTCTGCTGTGATTTTTTTAATTCTTTGATTCCTTACTTCACATTTATTTGCTTTTTTTGAACTGGAGGTTTTCCATACCTACACCCACTCTGCTCTCTTAAGAAAAACTAAAACACTGCATTAAACTTCTGAATGTGTGGGTCCATGGATTTCAAAGTTGGAGGCAAATCCAGTATAGCCCTAAAAATATATAATTGTAAAAACATAATTAGTAGAAATGTGCAGATGATACTGATAAACTATCACAGAATAAATATGAATAATGTTCTAGAGTATGTATAAATAATAGAGGTGGAACTGTATTTCAATTATTAATAGATTATTGCCATCAATAAACAAGGGTATCAATCTCACATGCTTACTATAAATTACATCCATTAGGTCTTTCTTTCCTGAAGCACATAAATCCATACTATCTGAGCATATACTAGTTTTTAAATCCATAAATGTATTATGCAGTAGTTCTCTTTAAGGAGCTAATGCTTTGTTCGTTATTCTCTTAAAATGTCTCAAATGAAGCAAATGGGCTTCTAGAGTCTTATTTATGGAGGCTCAGGAGAGCAAAACATAAAACATCAAAGTAAAAATGCTTGCAAGCTCAGAGACTACAGCACCATGTTCTTCTAACCAAACTGAGAAACTGACTGCATTTCTGGATTCACGTGGCTCACTGGTCTCTGAGAGAATGCTGACTATCTCAGAAGCTTTTCCTAAAAAAAAAAAAGAAAAATATAGAAACATGACATTAAGAAAAATAAATCCAAAATCACCTCAAATTAAGTCTCCCTTTTCCTGTGGTATTATTTTACTGTATCCTGATAGCTGATACAGAAGGGCCAAGTCAAGATGACATAGATTTTACCTGACGGGCAGACTGTAAGTTGACATAAGTTGGCATGAAGGTGCGTTACCACTGTAAATGCTTGGTGTGCATGTGTGTTGTGTGATAGTAGTAGAGAATATACCACTTCTGGTGTAAATGTGACCAAAAGGTATGTTACCCATGACACAGCAAACGGAGCTAGGAAGTGGGTTCTGCATAGCATGAGGTATTAGTATTCATGGAAAAAATAGTGGATTTTCTAAACAGGCCCTTTCTTTATGCAGGTCTATACATTACAGACTCTCTTTGATTGCTTTCATATGTAACAGATGAGAAATACATACTAATGATGTACTACCTTACTAGTGTATGTGAATATTGAATCAAGTGTTTTGCTTCCAGAGGCAGTAAAATCAGAATTTCCCACAAGAAGATAGTCTAATGTAAAACTTCCATTGAAAGGCCTGACACAGTTGTTTGGGAACTTTCTCACAGCTTATGTAGCTATGTGTTTCCCTGGCCACTTGTTACCATCTCTGTGTTGTGCTTGGCTGTGTGGTGAATGAAAAAATAACTCTGTTAGAATAAGAGGTTATTTTTCTACCAGGTTTGTTCCCTAATCTGATTTGCTGCATAGTTGTTTGTGCTGGAAAAGCACATGGGCTAGTGTTGGGACAAAAAACGAGAAGGCAGGTGTCTGGAGTAAGGAAAAGGGAGGAAAGCAACGAGCTAAGCTGGTTTACCCACTTCAGCTGAGTATCTAATCCTGATCTAAGAGCTGGGAGAGTGCATAAGACCACGACCTCATTGCCTGGGCCATCATCACAATACCAGGCAGTGCTACTAGGGACCTAATTTCCCATTTGCCCCTCTGATAATTCTGTAATGGCCCTAAATGGAATATTGTCAGGTCCTTTGTGCCATGTTAAACATACACAAAATACAATGCTGCTATAAGGGACAAAGTTCATAGTATCATAAAATCGTAGAGTGGTTTGGGTTGGAAGGGACCTTTAAAGATCTAGTCCAACTGCAACATCTTTCACTAGATCAGGTTTCTCAAAGCCTCATCCAACTTGACCCTGAGCACTTCCAGTGACGGGGCATCCACAATTCTCTGGGCAAGCAGTTCCAATTTCTTCCTTATATCCAATCCAAACCTACCATCTTCAGTTTAAACCCATTTCCCATTGTCTTGTCACTACAGACCTTGGTAAAAAGTCTCTCTCCATCTTTCTTATAAGCCATCTTATTGAAAGGCTACTGTAAGATCTCCCTGGAGCCTTCTCTCCTCCAGGCCAAACAACCCCAATTCTTTCAGCCTTCCTTCATAGGAAAGAAGAGTGTTGTTCCAGCCGTCTGACCATTTTCCTGGCCCTTCTCTGGACCTGCGGTAACAGGTCCATGTCTTTCTCATGCTGGGGGCCCCAGAGCTGAAAGCAGGACTGCAGGGGGGGGGCTCATAAGAGCAGAGTAGAGGGAGAGAATCCCCTCCCTCGACCTGCTTGTCACGCTGCTTTTGATGCAGTCCAGGATATGGTTAGCTTTCTGGGCTCCAAGTGCGCATTGCCAGGTCATGTCCAATTTTTCATTGACCAGTATCCTCAAGTCCTTTTCCGCAGGGCTGCTCTCAATCCTTTCATCCCCCAGTCTGTATTGATGTTGAGGATTGCCCTGACCCATGTGCAGAACCTTGCACTTGGCCTTGTTGAACTTCATGAGGTTCGCACAGGCCCACCTCTCAAGCCTGTCAAGGTCCCTCTGGGTGGGATCCCTGCCCTCCAGTGAATCAGCTGCACCACTCAGCTTGGCATCATCTGCAAACTTGCTGAGGGTGCATTGAATCCCACTGTCTATGTCATCAGTGAAGATATTAAACAGTATGGGTCACAGCATGGAGCCTTGAGGGACAACATTCCTTACTGGTTTCCACAGGGACACTGAGTTGCTGACTGTAACTCTTTGGACGTAGCCATGCAGCCAGTTCCTTGTCCATCTAACAGTCCATCCATCAAACCCATATCTCTCCAGTTTAGTGACAAGGATGTTGTGGGGGACTGTATCAAAGGCCTTACAGAAGTCTGGGTAGATAACATCTGTAGCTCTTCTGTTCTCCACTGATAAAGTTACTCCATTGTGGAAGGCCATCAGATTAGCCAGGCATGATTTTCCCTTGGGGAAACCATGTTGGCTGTCTCTAATCACCCTCCTGTATTCCATGTGTTTCAGCATATCTTCCAGGAGGATCTGTTTCATGGTCTTACCAGGCACAAAGGTGAGGCTGACCCATTGGTAGTTCCCAGGGTCCTCCTTTTTACCCTTTTAAAAAGTGGGTGTGATGTTTCCCCTTTCCCAGTCACTGGGGACTTCACCTGACTGCCATAACTTTTCAAGTATGATGAAGAGTGACTTGACAACTACATCAGCCAATTCCCTCAGGAGCCTGGGATGCATCTCATTGGGTCTTATATTTTCAGGTTCCTCAGGTCATCTTGAACTCTTGAACTTGATCTTCTCCTGCAAGTCCTTGAGAGGGACTTCATTCCCCCAGTCCCTGCCTTGAGGTTCAGGGTCTTGAGAGATGTGGGAAGAGAGATTACCATTGAAACTGTGGAAAAAATGTTTTTGAGTATGAATCACGCTAAAAGTTTACAGTGAGTGGTTTTTCCTCTGCATTAACCTGCTGGGAGAGCTGGATCTGCAAAGTCACCTCCACACCCGGGCCTGGCTCCCCCACGGGCTGAGCAGAGCGTTCATGGGGGACCCCCGAACCCCTAGAGGCTGAGGGAGGGGAGAACCCCCCTGCACAGCCTTCTCCGTGTCAGTTGTTACCAGCTCACCTGTCCTGTTTGTCAGGGAGGGTACATTTTCTTTAATCTTTGTTTTCTGGCCAATGTACCTGTAAGAAGCCCTTAATATTCTTCACATCACCTGCCAAATTCAGCTCCAGGTGTGCATTTCTGATCCCATCCCTACACATCCAGGCACAATCCCTATATTCTTCCCAGGGTACACATCCCCGGTTGCGCTGCCTGTGCATTTCCTTCCTACGCTTTCGTCTGACCAGGAGGTCCTTACTGACCCATGACAGTCTCCTGCCCTCCTTGCCCAATTTCTTACATGTGGGAAATGAGAGCTCTTGCACTCTAAGAAAAATGTCCTTAAAGAGCTGCCAGCTCTGTTCAACTCCTTTGTCCCCTGAGGGCAGTTTCTCAGGGCGTCCCATTCACTAATTCCTTAAACAACTGTTTATATCAAGTTTATATCGAGCAAATGATACAATTCAGCTGCACGTTTGGATAACATAAATGACACATGGCTCTGCAGAAAAAGCCATGGGCAATCCTGGTCAGATAGTCTGTTTTCGTTTCCTTGAGCTATGAGATTTCTTGCAGTCATTTTATATTCCGTGAACATGGTGTAAATTTCAGATACCACTGAGCTTCAGCAATGGTGACTGTAGATGTATCTGACTGGAAAATTGCCCAGTGGGCTGTTGCAGGCGCATAATTGACCATTTAACCTCTGGATCATATCTCAACTGTGATAAAAGTTTGATGATGCTGGATTCCTTCAGGAACTTACATGGCTTTTGTCCACCTCATACAAATCCATGAAATTTATTAATGCCATGTACTTCTGTTCTGATTATTTTTAAAGTTTCACATTGCTTGTTGCTCCCCATAGACACCTTCACCTCTAAACTGTGCTCACAAATGGGATGCGTACATAAAACTAAAGAATTTCTCCAAAATAGTCTTAATAAAAGCTTACAATTCTGATTCCTACATTCAATCAAATAGAGTGATATTTTACCATGGAAGTTAATGGAAATGTTGGTATTTATTGAAGTCTTGCAGAAGCAAATGTCATCCTGAGTTTATTCACATTAGTAGTTATTAGTAGGACTTAGTCAACTAACTGCTAAAACAAACAAACAAAGAAACAAACAAAACCCTGATAGGTCCACTTCACTTACTTTGGACCTCTGAAAACATTAGAAGCAAACTAATACAGATCAAATACTGTATATTACTTGGATAGCACAGAGAACCAAGTGCTCACCATGTGGAACATGAAGTGCGAAGGATTGCTTGTTTCATGAGAAACGAGGACCAGCCTGTGCTGGCTAAAGTGGAAGAGCTGTTATAATGGGAAATGGGGGATAGTGAAGGTCTCCGATGCTGAACTCTGCTAATACAGCTGTGGATGGCAATAATGTTAGTTTTAGGAGGAGGCAGCATTTTAAAAACAACCAAAATACTAGCAGATTTTCATATTTTCTAAGAATTTTTTTTACTCTGTTTTCTGCAGTTGTAGGAGTTCAAAAGTGAAAGAGGTATGAATGACCATTTAATCTTTAATAGGGATACAATTTCAGGCATTTCTAATTTTGGCTGTCGTAATGCCACCATCTTGGAAATAGTATGCCAGGGACCAGTTTCTTAATCATTGGAGAGGGAGAATATTCCTCACTGTCATGTTACTTCTGTGAGTGAACACTAGGAGAAACTATTGAAACTGGAGGAATTTTAGCAATGTAGAACTTGTGTAATAGAAGTATCTCTTGCTTGTGTAGAAATCCCAACAGTCTGCTGTCACAAGATGGGGATAAATTATGCTTGTATCTTTGCAGATATCACATTACATTCCATAATATCAGTTTAATTTGATCTAAGAAAGCTAACAGGATATGAACAGCCTACAGTCGGTAAAGCAAGAGCTTAACAGAATGCTTTAGAAATTATGTAGAATAAAACACTCTCTCTTTAGGAGGTTAATATGAAATACGGACGGGTGGAGCCATCTTCTTAGAATGCCTGGAGTAGAATGTGTCAAACTGTATAATTTCATATATGTCAAAAGAGTTGAAAATTTGGTTATACCGTGCATTATGAGTCATGAGAGCTGAATTAGATGAAAGAAGACAGGAATGCCTAGAAATCTATAGCCTGTGTTTACAGAAGATGTTCCAGCAGTTGCCATTTTCCTTCATTATGAACTGGTTTTGTACTGAACATCTCTGTAAAGATCTCTTTCCGTTTTTGAGGAAAAGCAGCTTGCTAGATTTGGCATGTAGATCTCACTTAAGCTTTAATTCTGCAAGGTACTTTCAATGTGTTAACTATTATGCCATTGAAATTGATGTATTTTTAAAGAGGGCTTTGCTGAATCAGGCCCAAAATGTCCTAAATGTTTTACTTTTAGAAAGGGAAATGCCTTCACGAGACACAGAGACTTCTACATAAAGCACTCCGAATAAAGTAATGCACCTTGCCTGATTTTCATATACTGCAATAAGCCAAGGAAAAACAATACTTCAGAAGTCAGCTAGCTAAAGGGTCCAGTATTTGAGTAGGATGGGTTGGTGCAATTGCAGTGGTTCCCACTGCTGAACCTTTACAGTTCATAGCCCAACATCATAAAAGAAACTACTACTACTACTGATTCATTTTTTAATTACGCATACTGTAATTTCCAGTGAATTAGTTACTGCTCCATGAGAAGCTGTGATCGTCTGTACATTAAGGGGGGAATGTAGGAAGCTTCTGAGACATCATAGCATGGACTTTTCCACCTTGTGAAACTGAGCTATAAAAGCTTCTTAGATTTTGCAATCGTATGCTGTTTCTTGGACTTGCAGAGCAAAGTCTTGAGCTCTCTTTCCATCCTATAGCACTGTAAATCACAGAGAACGTGTGGAAAAGGGGAGATCTAATCTGAAAAGTAATTAAATAAGAAGTGATTCTGATGTCTTCACCCTTTGCCAGCATCCAAATATCTCCTCAAAAGGCAACCTTAATCTATGACATCCTTGTTATATCCATTCAGAAAAGATTTAGCTACAATCACCATCAGCAGCAAGATTAATTTGAAACAGAAATGAGCTTCAGATCAGGTAGGGAGCTAAATTCATGTTGATCAAATGAGAAATGAAGCTCATCAGTGTCCCTAGTGTTTTCTGAGAATAACCCTCTGGCTAAATAATCTACTTCCATCTCCTCTGGCAAGTGTTTCATACTTGGATTTCAGAAGTTTTTAAGACAGTAGTCTTAATGTTGTATTGTGTGGCCTCTGACTGGCTCGAGCGAGGTGGACTTCAGGTGTTAGGATCTTCTGCAATCACACCTCATGGGAACACATCAACATGTGAGCATGTGAACTCACCTATGCTTAGACTGAAATGGTTGAAAACGTAGGGGTCAGCGAAAGGCAATAAACTTTGCAGATATATTTCATGCAATATGGTGCTATTTTTCCTGAAATTTTGTCTATGTCCAGTTTCATTAATTGGAGGATAATTTACTAATGCAATAATGCTGGTCACTTAGCTCACTGATCCTGAAATGCCCCTGTATCTCAGGGAGGAGAGAAAGGATTTCTCAGTTTGAAATTCATCTGGTGCCACAAGTGTACATTAATTATGATTTTGTTATGCTTTCAGATAAATAATGCAAGCTCTTTAACAAAGCATTTCCTTAATAACCACATCAGAAACTGAACCTCATAGACCGATAAAAGCAATACTCCATAATTTTTACTACCTTTGAATCAATAAGAAGAATGGTAGGATATTAAAACATTTTAAAGAAAGCATAGAAAGTTAATATTTTAAGTAAAGAATTATTTTGGCACAGTCTTAATTTATAAAGTAATCTGCATATATTCAGCACATCTTCACCAAGAGGAAATTAGCTACTAGTGAAAAAAAGCACTGAATAATACTGAAAACAGACATTAATTTCCCTCGCAGAGTCATTAATTTGCCATAAAAATCAGAATAACATCTCATACATGGAAGTTGTTTTTAAATGTAATCTCACATGCTCTAAAATTATTTGTGAATTGGATAGGGTTTAGCTCCAACTCTCAGTTTCTCAAGTGTATGAACAGCGTGGTCCCAGTGTGGTCAATGGCAAAACAAATATGGATTTCACTGGCTTGCAATTTTATCATTTAGAAAACAGAAAATAGAATAGTTTGGCTCTTAAAGAGTACAGGTTGATACAGCATCAATAAAGCCATCGGATCACTGTGATTTGTGCCAGCTGGGGGTCTGATCTATACAATTCTGTAACAAGAAGAAGAGTTAGGTCACAAGTGAGGAAAGCCTGTCAGTCAATAAAGCTGCATTACCCCGGGGTGAATGAGGAGAAAATGAACTATTTGTGCCTAGTGTCTCTTAATTCACCTCTTCTAGCTTTTGAGATCTGGAAATTGGAAAAGAAAAGCTTTTTTCTTATAGCTGAGGGAAGAACTGATACTTACATAGAGTAAATCTTAGTTTTATAACTGACTGTATATTAAATGGCTGCTCCTGATGAAGGATTCATCTGTATTTTTCCTTAGAATTTGTAACAGCAGCCTTTAAACCTCAGTTAGGCAGAGTGGGGATGGCAGCTTCTGCTGCATTACTGTGAAAATTACAGAACTCTAATTTCCTCACACTGAGTAGATAAAGCTCTTAAAAAAATAAAATCCACGCCTAATTTTTCTTTTTTTCTTTTTTTTTTTTTTTTTTTTTTTTTCTTTTTCCCTCCAGAGGGAAACTAAGGGACAAGTTTTGTTACTGCTTCTAACCAGCAAAAGCAGTGGTACAACAATTCTTCCATTTGAATAGAAAATTGCTTTTTGGATAAATGCAGAGATGAGTCAGTCAACAAAATCATGAGATTTCTGCAATGCATTTTTTCCCATATGGAAATAGGTATGTTGAAACAGCTGAGGCCAGCCAATTTCATTCTTGTTCTTTACTGAATGCACTCAAAACCAAACTCTCTTCCTTTACTTTTATCCTACTCTATTTTTTGGATTTCTGTTGTTCATTTGCTTCTGGTCTGGATAGAGATGTATGCACAGCCTAACCTGGGTGTACAAGATACCCTCAGATTCTAAGTTTTGCAAATTTTTCATTTACAAATGAAAAAACAGACAATTATCCTCAGGTTCCCCTTTCAGAAGTTTCGAACGTATTTTTCTTAGGTGAGACCTAAACCCTTCAAAGTTACATAAACAAATTCTACAACCAGTCCATAAGTCAGTGTGTAGCATAATTAAAAATAAGTCCTAAGTTTTATATTTTGCAGTAACAACATTCCTCTGTCATTTTAGCAGGTGCACAACACAGTCACATGTACGCACCAGGAGAACAAAAGGAATGTGGACACCGGTTATTCAAAGCAATGGAAATGTCTTGATAGACAGGACCCCAAGAAAATAATTTGATCCAAGTAGAAATAAGTGGGCAGACTCTTAACCGAAACCTGTAAAGACCAAATTGGTACTCCTATGACCGACTAGTAAAAAAGACCTTGGCCAGACTTCATTTTGTTACTTCAAGAGTAGAGTCTGCGCTACTGTAACCACAACTACTGTGCACAAACTTGCACACGTGTGCCAAAAAAAGGATGCACTTTTGTTTAGAAAACTTCCCGAATCCATATGGGAAAACATTATAGCCAAGGTCCACTGCTGTTGTGCTGCCCACTCTCTATGTTGGTAGTCCTACGCACAGTTGAATGTGCATATATAAATGCTGTGCAGTCGTGCTGCCATAAACCCGTAACTAAAATATCCTGCAGCATGGCACTTCTGTGCAGTGATTTTTACAACAAAAGAAGGGGAAAAATCTATATCCAAAAAGGGAGGCTTGAGCTATTTATTTCTAAGGTCAGTGCCATGCATGCCAACATTTTCAAAAAGCTGTTTGAAGAAGTCCAGTTCTCAAAGTTGTGGGCATGCAGATCTTTCACTCCCAAACAGAAAGCTGAACCCTTTCCTTGCCTGAGAGTGCGGGTGAACAGTGAAAGAGGTTAGCTCTTGGAGTGAACAAAAGCCAGCCCTTCTTTCAAAACCTGCCAGAAATATCAGGCTTGGAAGGTGAGTGTATCGGTCAGAGGCACTGAGAGAAAGGAAGAAGGATTAAATTCTGTGATGCTCTAAGAAGAATCATCTACAGATGACTAAGATGCAGGCAGTAGTAGGCTGAACTGGTTCTTGAAACAGACTCAGACTGAACTTTGGTTGTCTTGGTGCTGATTATTAACAATTTCATAGTTTGGTAAATGGAAGCCAAACCTTCAGAAGAGGACGTATTTTTACCATATGCAATACTCAGACTGGGTTTTCTGACTGAAGGAAAATGTGACAAAATGTGGCAGCTAAAACCTGAGCATAAGTTGAAATCTAAAAACATGTTCAGGGTCCCTAATATACCAGTTGCTGTGTTGGGCTGTGTAGGTTCAGCTTGGCTTGGGAATACTTCTATATTAGGAGTCACACTTTCACTTCCAATATAGAATCATAGAATGATTTGGGTTGGAAGACCAACTCGTTCCAACTCCCCTTGCCATGGGCAGGGACACCTTCCACTAGACCTGGTTGCTCAAAGCCCCATCCAGCCTGGCCTTGAACAGTTCCAGGGATGGGGCATCCACAGCTTCTCCGGGCAACCTGTTCCAGTGCCTCACCACCCTCACCGTGAAGAATGTCTTCCTAATTCTATCTAATCTACCTAATCTAAATCTACCCTCTGTGAGTTTAAAGCCATTGCCCCTTGTCTTGTCACCACATGCCCTGGTCAAAAGTCCCTTCCCAGCTTTTCTGTAGGCCCCTTTAGGTACTGGAAGACTGCTGTAAGGTCTCCCCGGAGCCTTCTCTTCCCTAGGCTGAACAACCCCAACTTTCCCAGCCTGTCTTCATAACAGAGGTGCTCCAGCCCTCTGATCATCTTCGTGGCCTCCTCTGGACTCGCTCCTACAGGTCCATGTCCTTCTTGTGTTGGGGGCTCCAGAGCTGAAGGCAGTACTGCAGCGGGGGGTCTCACCAGAGCGGAGCAAAGGGGAGAATCACCTCCCTCGACCTGCTGGTCACGCTGCTTTTGATGCAGCCCAGGATACGGTTGGCTTTCTGGGCTGCAAGTGCACATTGCCAAGTCATATTCAGTTTTTCATCCACCAGTACCCTCAAGTCCTTCTCCACAGAGGACATATCCCATCTAAAACATATAGACATATCTCCCATACAGAAATATACCATAAAACCCCTGATCTAGCCAGATGTAACTGCATATAAGATAGATGCCGGAGACTGTTTGGTGTGCTTACTCTTTTGTTTGTTTTTGTATTTAACGTGAGACTTGAGCTTGGAGCAAAATAGCTTTTTTGATTTGGCAGCAGAACAGTCAGGTGGTCCTCTTAAACTGTCAGAAACTCCGTGCTAGATACCTTCGGTGGTCCTCTTAAACTGTCAGAAACTCTGTGCTAGATACCTTCTTTGGTGAAGCTGACCCTAGCAGGGAGAGAGTTTTCTCCACTCCCACTCGGAGAGTGTAAACCTGGGGACAATCTCATACCACATTGCTGGAAGTGCGCAGTGCGTGTCTTTGATTTAGTATTAGGCAAAAAGCTATCATCGGCGCCGTTGCGTTAACACAGGCTGTACAGAGCTCTGCCTTCCACACAGAGTAAGGAGTCAGTGAATCAGGTTCAATAGGTACTGTGTTGCTGAAGTACCACTCTGCTAAACCACAAGGTTCTTTATGTGTTGTTTTTACAGAGCCAACTGCACCTGATATAATTATTCACATCATGAAGTATCAAGATGCTGTCTTTACCAGCTGAAAACACTTACCACGCTTTTCACAGCTGGAAATTAATTTTTATTTGGCATACTGCTATTTATGTGTATTATTCACACAGTCTGCCTG
>NW_009604511.1:19783-59479 GCF_000690535.1 Cariama cristata | reverse complement strand
TTCAGGGTGTTTATGAATACTTTTGCTGACTCTGTAACATCTCCTGGTAAGCACCTAACAGTCAGAGAGATCATTTCATGCCTATTGGTCAGCTGTCTTTTTTTTTCCAGACATGACGGGAATAATATCTCCTTGCACACTAGCCTTTGACTAGATGTCAGTGACCTCCAAACGCAAAACCTGCTCTTGTGGTGTTCTTGTCTGTATCCAAGTGAAACAAATCAATGCTTTTGCCCTGCAAGGCCAGTTAAATTACCACAGGCCACCTTGCTGAATCTGCAAGTTTCAGATTTGTATTGAATTAATGAAAGCCAAAGGGGATTCCCATATTACAGCATCTCTGTTGTAAGGGATCCTAGCTAACAGAGTGTGCAGTAACATCTGATTTTATCAGCTGATAATGCATAAGAGATGAAATAAATGCATCACTGTGTAATCCTCTATAATTTATACACAATGTTCTAAGTGTAATAGTGCTATTTTCAGACTCCAAAGGGGATTCTGCAAGGGCACCGGTGGGATTTAGGAGGCCAATCACCACTAGATTTTTGATAAGAATTAAACTTCTGAGGCACAGATGCTTATTAAAAATTTAATTCCTAGTGAAGGTGAACAGCAACTAGGCTTCTAAATATCACGTGTGTTCGTAGGAAACTTTTTCTGTAACTGCAGAAGAAATAGGCAGTTGATGGGGACAGGACCTCTTTTCTTTGATCACGCACTCATCTTGCTGATGAAAAGCAAGTCCCAAATTGTGACCGCCTCCCTGCAAAGTGAATGCCAGTTGTACTTGTTAAATGAGGAAAGGCTAAAATTATTAATGCCTGTGATAATTTGCAGTACTTTTTTAGAATTACTGACTGTGGAGATACCTGTAATTTGTACTAATCAAATGTTTCTTCAACAATTAGTCCTAAAATGTAAGGACTGATTATCTTTCATCACTGACTTGTCTCGCCCATGGCAGTTCTGCTTCTAGAGCAGGTCTGAGATATATTCGTATGGGAAAAACCTCACATAATCTCATTAGTAGGTAAAGATTACTTCAGTTTTCAGTGCTATCCATCCTCTGTAATTCATACACACAAAGTTTAATGCAATGTTGATGTTGATCAAAATAGTATGCTAAAGAAACAGCAAAAGCTTTCACAGAACAGTATTATTTTCTCCTTTTTCAAGTGTTTTGTAAATTTCACTATCCTGAGAGCTGTCTGAGAAATAGGATGGGAAAGGGGATGATTTCTTATGTGATTGTGTTGCAAACCCGATTCATTTCCAGTAAGAACAAAGCCTAAATTGTAAAGTATGAGCACCTGCGAGAAGTCTGCATACTATTCCTTTGACTATCTATATTTCATGTTTTCTTTCAATTGTATGCTTTTCTGTCACCTTGCAGTGACCCACTGTGACTTTTTTCTCTTACTTACACTATTTAATTTCTATTTTTTGACTGATAAGATTTTTTTGTTTCATGTTATCCTTTTCTTACGGCTTCTCCTAGGCTTCTTGTTCCCCTTCCATTTATTTTCTATTAGTTTATAGAAACCACTGTCTATAATAGTGGTCTCAGATTTCGAGAAGCTATTACTCTTATATAGACAGGACACTTTATTGATTGTTCTGAATGTAACATGTTTCAGTGATAAGATTGATGGACATGAAATCCCATGATGACAAATTGGCAAGGCTTTTAAACTAAGGGGCTGTGCAGCTTTGTAATTTCTTTTTTAATATGGCAATTTGAAAAGGTCTATAGAGTTTCTGATTTTAAAAAGTCAAAAAAGACATTAATAGTTAAGCACAGGCTTAGATGCTTTGCTTTGCAGGAGTTGTCGCAAACATCCACTTTGTAATGCAACATAAGTAGATGTTACTATTTTGCAGAAGAGTAAGAGCCAAGTTACTGCAGAAGTGTACTGACACGATCCTTTCTTCCACACCATGCCGAAAAGAGATAAGGCGTTTCTGTTGACAGCAGCAGCAGAACTACCAGCCTTTCAAGTAGGGGTGGCTTCAGACACGTTGGAAGACAGTGGAAGTTTTTTAAATAGGAGATCAGCAGAAAACAAGTTATCCATCTTTTTGCTAATGCAGGAAAACTATAGGCAGGCAGAAGGACACTACTTTGCTTCCCTGAATTTATTTGTTATGTTGAGCCCTGATCAACCTTTGAATGGAGACTCTCAAACAAGGATCAGATTCACGTGCTGAGGGTCCATTGCTTTCCCTCCATAGTGGGCAGGTGGCAGAAAGCATCCAGTGTTAACAAGTGCATCATCTGTTGATTGGTGAAGGAAAACATTTACATTTCATATTTCACTGAGTTCTTTATAATTGTGGGACAAGGAGCAGGGCATCTGTATGGACAATTCCATATGGAGCTATAGCAGAAAAAGCCAAACTACCAACAAAACACAAAGGAAAAAGCAAGATACAGAGAAAAAGACATGAGGATCAGTATGGAAAGCACAATAGCACAGATGTGTATAGTGGCATATCTCCATCTGCATGTAGCAGTAGTTTTGCCATTTTCTACCAGTCTTCGTCAGATGTTAAGAAAGCCTGTGAATGGTTAAGACATGAAAGAGGTTTTTTTTTCTGAAAAGATGTAGATAAGATATCTTACCATAGGAAGGAGATAAATAAGAAGTGCTGTTTTAATGTGTGTATGTATGAAATGATCTGAGGTAAATTAGATCAGGGGTTAAAACTATATCCTTTCTCTAACAAAACTAGAGCTCCTCAATTTTATGAGTAAGTATAAAATTCCTAACCAATAAAAATGGTCCTTTTCCAGAGGTGTAGTATATTGAGCCCATGGAATTCATCGTTACAGCAAGTAATCAAGGATGATTAGCAAGTTTAAAAATGAGACTAGAAGGTTACAATCTCAAAATTTAGAGTTGTCACTACTGTAGCCCTAAGGACAGATTTGTTAAACAGAAGGTCTAGAATTTAAGCTGAATTTTAACTATTAGAGCTTAGATGAATACAGTTGTAAAGGACTTTTACCCTATTGTCACTCCTGTGGCATTCATATATGTTCCTCTGAAGTGTCCTGTGGTGGTCAGACTGGGAAATGGAAACATGGATTAGAGGGACTGAAGATCTCATTGTAAAACAATTCTTATTTTTTAAGATGTTAATCCAGCTCTCTGCACCCATCTAAATACCCTGGTCTATTATAACACGGCAGTAACTTAGATGGCCTTCTTCCCACACTTCCCCTACCATGTTTTTAGATTTGGAAGTGATTTTGTTTGCTCCTTTGTAAAATACAAGTAATCTAATTCCTAGTGAAAGTAGTTAATGCATGGGAAACAAACTCCATATTACATTGTCCAATATGTGTGGGATTGTAATTTGTCATACAACTGCCATAAACAGAATTGTATATTTCTGATGCCTATGAGTAATAGAAAGCAGACACTAACAATAACAAACAAGTCACAAGTTTTGTCACACCACAAAGGCACTAAGTTTACACATCAGCTAACAATTTTGCATTTGCATTTAACCTTCAGGGTTTTAATGAAGATAGAATATGTGTCTTTTGGCCTTTGTTATTGCTACAAGTCAGAGAAAAGCTATGTAATAACATGCAGACAAGAAAGTGCATCTAAGCAAGCGTCTTCACCTTGCTAGTCTATGGAGCTTACAATTTCAGGCACAACAAAGTGTTAACCATCTTCCCAGCTGCACCCGGCTCAGATGAATACACAGCTCTCCATACACATCAGCTAATACCCAAAATGGCAACGTTTTCCCTTAGCAGAATGTGTAACATCTGAGGGAAAGATGCTGAAGACATTGGAGCTGAAAATCTAAGATCCTTGTCATTGTTTCCTTCATGACATCCAGTGTAGATGTGGGCTCTGTTGTCCGAAGCCGTGTCTGAGTGCATAATACAAAAGCATCTGGGTTCCCAGGAGTTTACATGTTGAGGGGATGCTGTTGACTGCGGAGAATGATGTAGCACTGTGTTGAGATGCATCCTTTATGATACGATCTCCGTATATGAATTATGGTTGTCTTCTGTCTAAGAACCCAGAAGTTCTTTTCTTTAGTACACATCCCTATGCCAATATTTATAATTGGGACCATACTGGATACTAGAGGGAGGTTTTAATTTAGTACCATGCTATGTATTAAAGGGGAGATTTTTGTTTTAAAAGTGAAAAACAACACAGCGAGACTAAACTGCCAGATCTGTGAGATTAAGCTGCCAGATCTAAAATGCCTGAACCATATGGTGCTCAAGATGAAAACTGACATTTTTATTTTCCTGGGGATCCTTGAAAAGTAAATGCATAACAGATGAAAAGTATCAAGGTGCCTGAACACCATTTTCAGGTTACAGTGCAACAAGGTTTAAAGCTCTGCAGTGCAATCCACAGAAAGCCCGTATTTATGCAAGTACTCAGAAGTCACTTGCATATGAGCAGAGATGCTGAATTTTACCTCTAACATGATTTCCTTCTCATAGGATTTCTCACCTTCATTGAAAAAGTATTGAGTAGGGCTCTGGAGGGTTGGGTATATCTCCTTTTGCTGACTAAGCCTATGTCCTGTGTGCCAGAAGTCTTACAGTAACCTATGAACTTTGGGTAAATATGGATCCTCATGGACTGCAAACCGCTTAAGTTTCATGATAGATTCCTGTTGACATATACCACAGTATTTGGAATCCTGTTTGTACTCAGGACACTCAAGATCAAGATCTGCACTCAGGGTCTGTATGCATGTTCTTTAGGCAGTAGTCCAGCTTTTTTACTTCCTTGCTACCAGGCTTTGTGTGTGATCATGTGTGGCTGTCAGAACACGGGCCTAATTCTCTCATGTCTTCACTGATCTAATCTTGGCTTAACTGCACTGAAGCCAATGGGAGGAATTTCTTTTTTGATCTCTTTGCAATGGATGGGACATGGTAAGTCCAAGTTTTACTTCTGAAAGCTTAAAAGCCTTAAGAAAGTATTCTTTATTCCCTTTTCTGCTTATTACATTTCTGAGAAAAGATTAAAAGGAAGCAAAGGAGGTTTGGGATTCAAAAGCAAGTATTTTTTTCTTGGAACTTTCAATTTACAAAGATCCTAACAATTTAGAAAAAAATTTTCTTCATTATTGATTTTGTATCCTAGCCAAACACAAAGCATGTTCTGATTAATATCTAAAACCACAAAACCCTTCCCAAGAAGTCCAGAGTCTGATTTGTAATGTCATGATACTTAAAATCTGGCTATGAGCACACAGAATAATTTTTGAAAGAGAAATGGATTTTTAGAGGATATCTGAACTGAGGATTGGGATGCAGCTGTTTCTGGCGTTCAGTGCAAAGACTGGGCCCATGGGCTTTATACCTCTTGCACTTAATATCAGGGCCTGGATACATCCCTCTCCAGGAATTTTGGCTGCTGGGACTCAGGACCAACTCAGCGGGCAGCCCTGCACCCATAGTGCCATGGAAGAGGCTCCCAGATACCCTGCTGCCCTGTCCTCTGGGAGCTGCTTTTAAGCTGGTGCCTGGGGCCGGGGCTGCCCTTCTGCTCCCTGGCTGCCCTGCTCTCTGGCTGAGGTGGTGGGACAGCCCTGATCGTGGGCCCTGTCCTGCACCCCAGGGAGCCCCCATGGCCCCTGGTCTCCAGGGAGCAGCCATGAAGTGTCACTTGAAATGCCAGTGCTGTTAACCTACGGTTCCCTACCAGACCCCATAATGGTGCCAGCTGGAAGGCAAGAGCTTCCCTGCCAGCTGCAGTGCATGGATCAGGCAGACCTCACCACTGAGCTGAATGATAAACACCAATTAACCTCAGCAGCTTTCAGCTTTACATGCTGGAAGAAGGGCATCTTCCAGACCAGCTGCAGTGAGAGGTCAGCTCATGAGGACAAAGACTCCGATCTGCAATTCTACAGGAAGAAGCAAAACAAAATTAGTACTCTGGGTTGATGCTCCAGGCTTGGAGCACCTACTTCCCGATGGGATTACTGTAATATCCTCCACATGGTGTCAACCTTGAAGATCCTATGGAAGTTACAGCTGGTGCAAAGCATCTGAACAGGCAAGGAAAAAGGCCTTAGAGAATTAAATAGGAGTAAACTTGCAAATCAGCCCACAGGGTGATTTGGCTTGTTTAGATAAACACTGTGGCTTTATGAAGAGGGAGGAAATGCAGAGCACCTCCGTGATGCATTTGTGCTCCCAGCAATCCATAAAGGCCTAACCCCAGCATTAGATTACCAGATGCTCAGGCATTCACTAATCCACTAGCTATTACACCTGGATTCCAGGGTTTTCATAAGAAATGCTACAGCTGAACCCTTTAAATGCCTCTTGAAGCAATGACATGCTTCAGAGATTTTCTCTCCCCCTCCCTCCAGACCAGGAGGGAATTGCCCCCATGACATAGCCCCCCTCTAGAAGAGATGTGGGTAACCTCAGGCTTAAATCCTTAGAAGTTTTTGAGGATGGTGGAAGTAAGTGCGATGGAGGAAAGCTGTTCTACTAAATGTTGCAGTGTCAGATGGGTTCCTCTTCTTTGCTCTCAGACTCTCCACAAATATGCCTTTAACTTAGATTTTATGAATATTGGCACAGGAAATGTATTTGCAGGTATGTTGGTTGATATTCTAGGCAAAAGTCTATTCAGATGCACCCAGGTAGCTGGAAAGCTTGATATCATGCCTTAGGGCCAGATACGAACTTGCTGCAGTGAAATAATCATAAATCCTTTGCTAACCTAAGGGCAAAAAGTGTAGTGCTCAGGTTTTTCCCCCCCCTTAGATTTCAGGAGTAGGTTAAGTCATAACGTCAATTTGTCGGCAGTTTCCATGTAACTGGCATAGGTGCAGTTGCTCCTGGATATCCTAGAGGATGTAAAAGCCTGTATTGTTTTGAATGGAGAAATTCTGTTGTGATCCCTTTCTCTCATGCATTGTAGAGTATGCATTTGATGTCTGAACTGGAATAATCATCTGCTATTATCAGTGTGCCATAACTCATTCCTCATCAGTAAAATTTTGTCTTCTCCTGAAATGTACTTCTGTAGTTGAAAGGCAAACGCATTAATAATCAGAAGCACTTTGTCCTGCATAAAACATCCCATCCTGCAAAATGATTGCTCTGATTGATTGCCTAAATTGCAACACACTGTTTGTCTTCTCTGTTTGTATGAAAAATAACTAGGAAAAGTCTTGAGGCAACTGAGTAGATCTTGATTCTATCAAAGAGAGGCTATAGGGAATTTTCTGGAAAAATCAACAGAGTAAATGAGTAATTATGGCTGATAAGTAAGTTTAGGAAAATGTGAAGCCTTTACAATAGTTCCCACCCTCTTTTTGCAGAAGGAAGCATATTTGTTCATGTGAAATACATTCTAGCTCTCTATCTAAAGATACCTGAAAGCATCTTTTTGGGGGATGAAGGGAACTGTGATCTGGGTAAAATATTCCTCCTCCTTTGCAAGGAATTAATTGGTTTTTATTAACTAAATTGAGAATTTAGAAAAATTTCTTGTCCCTTATTCCCAAGTTTTGACTGCAAGTTTCAGGAAGACACGGAGTGGTGCATTTAGAAAATACTCCAGTACTTCAGAGAATAACACCAAAATGAAGTGGTAACATGCCAGCATTTTACCAGGCTCAGTTTCATGTACATAGACGAACTGCTGGGGTTTTTCCTTTTTGTGAGGAAGCACATGATTTCTGAATGTGCGCAGATACTTGCCATGTGGGAAACTGAGTAGATGTCAGCACTGTGACAGGGCTCTGGATTCTTCCAGGTTTGTAACGTGACAAACCAAAGTTCTCCACACTCACTTATGAAGGAATCATTAAGGAGATATTTTAATCAAAATAGAACACGAAATAAAATGAAGACATCATGAATCACCAACAAGTTGCAATATAGTCACTATGGAAGTAGATGTAACTTCAGTTATCATGTTTATTCATGCACTAAAATCTCTATAAACAACATTGAAATAATAGTGACATTTTGCACTTAAAAACTGAATTCAGGCTTTACTTTTACCATAATTGTATTTACACATATTTTTTTAAAGAATGGGGAACTTAAGTTCAATGTCCTGAGTAATGTCACTTCTTAGGCCAGTTCTGAATTTGGTACTTTTGCCTTAAACTCTTTTCCACTGAAATGAAAAATGTTTGAGTTGTTGAACACCGCTATTTGGAAGTCACAATAGCTGTGATTCTACTACACATTACAAATTACTCCAGAATTCATCAGGATGCCATTATTCCTTTTCCAAACAGCATTTGCATTAGGATTAGCTTTATTCTGTGCAACACTGCAGAGAACGTAGTCCAACAGAGAAAATGACTGTGAAAACCTTAATATAGTGTCTTTGTCTTACTGAATCTTCTGCTTTGGTTACTCTTTTCTTTTCCTACATATTATCAAAACATGATTGATATGCCTAATTTTGCTCGATTTTTGTACAGCTTCATTGCAGTAATTCGGTACATGAATATGTACAAGAGCCAGTGCTCAATTCCATCGATTTCCACGGGAGCAGATAAAAACACCCACATGTTATATCTTCATGATAAGGCATATGAAACCCTAAGTTTACCTCAGAAAGTAAAACAGAGACTTGAAAAGGTACTATGTAAAGCTGTACTAAAATCTAGAAGGCGATTTTAAGTTTATAAAATAAGAGTTTGGTGAAAATTAAGCCATTTCCATAGAGCTGCTTAATCTACTTTGTGCTCTGAGTGGTAGGATATGGAAGTTCATTAATCAGATGAACTTAGGGGTCTCGAAGATACTGCCACAGAAGACCACTGCAGCCAGTACAATTAAGCACACCCACCCTGTGCTGCAGAGACTTACGTGCAAACCCCACTGACAAAACTTACCAAACTGAACCAAACCCCAGCTATCCTTTGCTTTTACTGCTTTTGTGTAATTGAGGAACTGCCCTTTAATCTTGTGGTCGAACATTTTATAGGCAACAGCTCCACTCTTAAAGGCAGTTTTGGGAAAAGCAGTTTATTTGAGATTGTCAATTCAATCATATACCTGACACTATATTATAAGGAAGGTACATCCTCTGTTCAGCAGAGTCAAAAGGTAAATCCTTTGGAACTACAGAGCAGCTGTAACCCTGTTCAAAGTTAGCAGCAGGTGATGTGTCTTCTTCAAGAGGTATGATTTCATAGCTAAATATTTGCATAACTTTTTTGTTGAAAAGGAAATGATTTCCATTTGGGGAACATTGAAAACTTTAGCAGACTTAGGAACTACCAGAGGGATGAGAGCTGTTTTCTTACTGGTTCTTGTTGACTATGCCAGTGTACGACACTTAAAGATGCAGTTACGGTGCCTGAGGATTTCTTCATTGAACTTGCTGTGGCAGCATTTGTTTATTGTCCTAAATATCCCCAGCTCACTCTGCTTGTAAGTTGTGAAACATTGAAGTTTTTCCTTGGTGATAGAAAACTTAGTTGGAGAGTGTCTTTGAACAGGAGTGGAGAAGGAAGGAGATAAGACAGTAAGCTGCTGATAACATTAACTTCATTGTGAGGTTTGGACTCACCTGATTCAGTCTACTAAGTTGCCCGTATACCTGGTCAAAGAGGTTACCAAAAGCTATGATTGGTTCTACTTGCATTTGTAGTAGAGCTGCTGTCCTTTGTGGTTTCTAAAAATAGCAGTCAAAATGATTTAGTTCTGTCTTTACTCTTGGAGGCAGAATCTTTAGCAAAGGTTCAAAGGAGCCCAGTGTCTATTTAGAAATGAGTTAGCATTCTTGAATAGAAACGTTTCACTTATCTAATACCTTTAAAAGCTACATCCTTCCCCAGGGATTTAAACTCACAGATTTATTCACACATCATCACTATATATGGTAATAACACACAGAACATACATATTATAATGTATAGGAATTACACTAGAAGACAAAAACCGGGTTCCTTGGTATCATAGAAGAGGATATCATATACCTGAATGTATTCAGCAAGTATCTACTCAGCATAATATTTACCTTTCATTTTGGCAAGGGAGTAGTGAAAAATCAAGGTAGAGCGGGGAAATAGGAGTTTGATGTTATCAAATTTGGTACAATACTATTTCTCTCAGCCATAATAAAGTAATATTTTTAAGTCCTGTAATATATAATACCATGATAATGTGCATAACAAATAACACCAAAAAGTCATATAGAATCATAGGATCATAGAATCATTTGGGCTGGAAGGGACCTTTAGAGGTCATCTAGTCCAACCCCTCTGTGGTGAGCAGGGACATCTCCAACTAGATAAGGTTGCTCAGAGCCCCATCCAGCCTGACCTTGAGTGAAGCCTCCAGGGATGGGGCTTCCACCACCTCTCTGGACATCCTGTTCCAGTGCTTCGCCACCCTCATTGTAAAAAATTTTTTCCTTATATCTAGTCTAAATCTACCCTCTTGAATAATTCCACTCATTTTCACTACCCTAAAGCATCTATGGCTCTTGATACGCCTCACAATGAGGTGAGTGGACAGTTTGCATAGTACTAATTTTCCCATTTTGTGTTTTTCTCCCTTCCTTTGAGTTCTTTTCCTCTTAGAGTGCAGTAAGTTATCAGTACATATGAAAAAATAACAACAAAAATCTGTTTCTCCATTAGAATACTTTGCTTTTATGCCTAGAGGCAGTTTCAAATTCTGGGAAACATAAAACCATAGACCTTAGTTCTGCAAGCTTTGTCTTTGCAGTGGAACAGTTTTCATTCCGAAGAATTTTACATGGATTAGAAGCACTTACATGCATGCAGCTGAAATGCCACTGACAAATGCTGAAAATGAACGGAATCTGTTTTAGCAACGTTTATGATGTTATCAACAAACAACTGGGTGGGCTTTTTTTAAAAGCTTATGGTTCTGACATCAAAACCTTCTGGATAAAATGAGTCGTGTTCTTGGCAGTTCTAGTTTTTTAAAAAAGTAAGAAAAACACCCATGAAGTTCTCCAGGCTTTGATGTTTTTTTCTACAGTAATCATTAAAAAGGTGCATTTGTCAAAAACTTTTTGTAATGAAAGACCATTGGCAATACAGATCTAGGCCTTCAGAAAGCTGAAATCTCAACTCTACTTTATTTGAAAGTGCCAAGATTCATGAATAAGTTCTACTAGCATGTTCATGCATGACTGATAGGAAGGAGCGATACCTTTGACTAGGAAGACACGTTATTAAAGTCTTCCTGAAAAGTCATCCTGCGATAATATGGGGCTCCTAGTGTCTATTAATCCAAAGATTCTTCAAAGCGTCAAAAAGCAAAATAAAATATACTGATTATTAACTGCAGAGTACAGAAAAAGATATTTCAGACTGTCATAAGCATAATATAAACTGAAAGAGGAACTTAAATTCTCTTGGAGACAGAGTACGGAAACGTAGTTGTGACTTTAAACTGAAAATCACTTACCAGGAATACTAAGCAAGTTTTGTTTTCAGCTGATCACAGTAAGCACTTCATTATTCAAATCACAGCCATTAAGCTTTCACAGAAGTCTGGTAATTTTTTTTTTTTTTTTTTTTAAGTAAAAGCCTCAGGCTACTTGAGATTTTAATTCATGTGAATTCTGTGACATCAATGTGTTGGCAAGACACTCAACGTGTAAAGAAACAGTTTGTTCTTGAAACACCACTAAACTTACTTATTTCAGTGAGAATTCATGGAGGCAATAATAGGAGAGGTGGGGATAATTGTTTTCTAGATGTTATCTGCTTAAGCTGGAAATCCATGTAAGTGGATGATAGCTACCTAAAAGCCCCTTGACAGTGAAGCTATGTCAAGAAATATCAAAACCCCACAATGCATCAAAAATGAGACCCTTCCAATTTTATGTTTAAGTGCATTTAAGAGACACTTACAATGCACTGACCTTTTCCTAACTTTACATACAGGAATTCACATCTCTACATAGTTCTGTAATGTGGGATCATGAGTCAGTGATTTACTATGTTATTATTGTCACATCTGGTTTGGTCACATACAGGAAAGCTATCAGGGATGAACTGGATGACTCTGCTAAAAGGTTGTTTATATACCCTTAAGGAAACATCTGCTGTCAGAGATGGTCAATTGTTTTTATTAACTGCCAAGTATAAACCTTAAACTGCATCAGGCTGACTATCCTGGCACGACTGCTATAATCAAATGGCCTTGGAGATTTTGCTCCCATAGCATTATCTACTAACAAATCAGAAAAAAATTTCATAGCTATTTCAAGCCAGGATGTTCACTGTGTTGGCAGTGGTGGCACGGCCAGGAGGACACTTCTGGATCCCAGGAGGAACAAGGTTTTTACATCATGTTTTAGTAGCCAGTTTTTTCAAACCACATCCAGCTCAGCCTGGCTAGGACCAAGGCAAATGCTTGCCAGGATCCAGACCTCTGCTCAAGTTGGCATGGGCAGAATGCACTTTCATTACATGCCACATAAGGAACAAATGAAGACATTTTTTACCTATTATGCTTCCCTCAAGCTGCGGCTGCACTCTTTGTTGGGCCTCAAGGTGCATGTCACCATTCACAGCAATAGGTAAATTCCCATAGAATCATTGAATCATTTGGGCTGGAAGGGACCTTTAGAGGTCATCAAGTCCAACCCCCCTGCGGTGAGCAGGGACACCTCCAACTAGATAAGGTTGCTCAGAGCCCCATCCAGCCTGACCTTGAATGCTTCCAGGGATGAGGCTTCCACCACCTCTCTGGGCAACCTGTTCCAGTGCTTCACCACCCTCATTGTAAAAAATTTTTTCCTTATGTCAAGTCTAAATCTACCCTCTCAGTTTAAAACCATTACCCCTTGTCCTGTGCTGCCGCCACCAACCTCCCACCAGTGTTGCTCCCTTACCTACAAAGTTGGACGTATTCAGTATGTTCTTAACCCTTATGAGGATTCAGAAAACAGGATTCTCTCTTTTCCCAATACCTTTTTTCCTAATTGAATAGAGTCACATGCCAGACCAGGTTTTTATATCCCAGTTAGACAATGGGTTAATCTTAGCTACTTTTCCCCATATCACCCTTGGAAGGCAATCAGATAAATTAGTATAATTGGTTTACAACGCACCACACCAACTGTACAGGTGCCTTGTTAGTCTTTTGACTGCCAGCCAAGGAGGGCTACACTGAGGGCAGACATCTGAGAAAGCATGTGTAATTCTGAAAATACAGTCTTAAATCGGTAGGTGGGGGAAGTTGGACAGCTTAAATTTAGGGAGGATGCATTATTGATGTGCTTCATTTGATATCAGTGGAATTCCTAAAGCAATTCTAGAAGCTCAGTATGAGGTCTTCAGGCTGTTGTTCTCATTGTTGACCAGAAGAGTCTGCCTCTGTCTGTATGGAAGGAGGAGGATTACTGCTGTTACCTGATCAGCCTGTTAATTTCTGACAGATAACTTTTATCTTTCTGCATTGTGAAGCAATTAATTTCCTCCATGTGAACGCTTACAAGCAAATGCATTTATATGATTATAAAGTACTTGACATTAATATTTAAGTGAAAGCTAGATTTCCTTTTTCGACAAAGCTGTGCCATTCTTAAATAGCACTAGTGTGCCCGATAGAGTTGGAGAAGCCTAGGAAATTGGAAAATTTTTATCAGCAAGAGCTGATTTAAATTCTCATGAATTAATGCTTTTACTTTTGCTTACAACTGGGACTCTTTTTGGAAACATTTTTAATGATCTTTCATGAAGTTGTGATGAACACAGATAAATCTTTCGTTTCTCTTCTGAACTGTGCATAGTTTGCTACAGATGGATAAATTACCCACGTTGTCTGCTTACAGAAATGGTATAGAATTTGAGCAGCTGAGATATCCAATAAGCATCAATTCTTTCAGTACTGAAAAAGCCAGATCATCCCTTCAGTTCCAGTATCTTATCTGGCTTTTCTTTCTCCTTTGAATTTTTAATCCAGAAGATAAAAGTCAAGCACTAGGGTCATTTCTGTGGCCTGACATTAAAGAGGCTGAGAGTTTAATCTATTTGGAGCTGTTTTAACATTTGCCATTAGAATTTTTGGTAAATACTTTCTGAACTCTGGAAGAATGTTCGTGTTTTGGTTTGAACCACAAAGATGCAGGAGTACTTTTAAAAATACCAGTCAAAGTGTAGACTTAGTGACTGCGAAGTCAGTTGCATACTTCAAAACCCGAAGGAATCCATGATGGATTATGTTGCTTTGAGGCCCTGAACTGCTCCTCATAGAAGGAATTTTTCCATGGAGGATCCTGGCACCTTCACAGCCGTCAGGGTGAAGGATATTCAGCAACAGCCATCTCACAAACTCCTGTGGGGGTCTGGCCTGGTCTGTGGGGTAACTTTTTATCAAAGTGCAAAAGAAGGGACTGCTACAAGGCAGAACACTTCCTTTATCTGCCCTGTTCTCATCACAAATCGTTTTACACTGCAGTTAAACCCTAATTCTAAGGACTTGTAAATGCCTTAAGAATTCCTCTGCCTTCCTTTTGGTCTTAGCCTCTAGATTTGTGCTTTACTTTTAGGTAGAAGAGTAAACAATTTCATCCATGTACCTGTTGAATACGTGGGGTTTCCACATAGAGAGTTACTTTTAGAGAATATAAATGTGGTTGATCAGCAGTAACTGTTTTTTGCTACAGAAAAGCTACAAACATGTTTTTTAATTTTTTTTTTTTTTTTTGGGGGGGGATATGTTGACAGGTGTAGGAGAATAATGCCAGGCATTGTTCCTGGTACTAGCTGCTGCTGTAAATGAATGTGTTTATACTGAATTGTCAAACTAAACTGGTCAGATAAAATTAACGGAATTTTTACCTGAACAAAAATTTTTACCTGAACAAAATTTTGTATTATTGGTCTAAGTGAACCCTCTTCTGCTCCATAATAACTACATGTCTTAGCTAAGCATATCAGTATCTGTCTAACAATTTTATACACTTTTTCCATTTCTTTTGAAACAACTGTGCACGGCTTTGGATCTGCTTAGGGGAATCTGTTTTATTAGTGATTAGCTGATCTGTCTTGTGTGGCTGCTCATGAGCTGCCCTTCCTTCTTTTCCAGCACTGGTTTTAGGCAAAGCACGGTGGATGAGGGCAGAGAGTGGATGGGGCCCCACGACAGCCATAATCCTGTGCCAGATTAGTGGGTGTGATCTGGGTGACCCGGTGCTGGGGTAGTGAGAAAGCAGGAGGCTGGTGAGACAGCTGGCATGGGATGGCATGGTCCCAACGAGGGATGTTTGAATAGGACCATCTTTACTCAGCTTCTGCCTCCGGCCCTTGCACACAATGCAATTTGGGTGCAGACAGAACAGCTACTCATTAAAGCTGGTTTTTGCTTATCTGATGTCAGAAGGCCAAGCAAGACTAAGAATTAGATGTAGTTGCAGGATGAAGACCAGAAAGTGCAAAAGCCTGTTTCTGGTCAGTGAATGTCATTTGTTGTATAAAATACCATGCGTGTATGCATGTGGGCATTGAAACAGAAACGATTCACAGGTGGACAATGTGAGCAATGGTAATGCAGTGGCAGCCTTCCAGTCTAAGTCTCATTAACATCTACACCAAGGCTACATCTACAGCATAAAGAGCAGTCTAGAGCAAGAGTAGAGAGTTCAAGTCTATAAAGAAAAGTGCTTTTCTTCTAGGCAAACCATAAAGTTTCAGAAAATAAAGGGTGTTCAACATTAAAAGGTGAGGCAAACAAGCATCTGTGAAGAGAAGCATATCAAAACCTGTCATGATACCTGTTTTCTTGCATTAAACAGAAGCATTTAAAACAAGCACATTCCCAGCTATTAGTTTATGCCTTCACAGTTGGTAAAATATGACATAATCCCCTCCTCAATAAAGCAATCCGAAAGTAGAAAGTTAAAAAAGACCGTAAAATAAAAGTAGACTGTGAGGATTTACAGTATAAACATTATGCTTATGCCAGCAGCATTACTGGAACTACAAAGCAATGAAAATCGCTCCCTGGGATGATTTTTCTTCCTACTGTGAGTTCGCTCCCTTTATTTTACATCCATTTAGTTTCCTATAGCTGTTAACTGAGGGAACCTATAGTGCAAATGTTCTGTTTCTGTGAGGTATATAAAGTTGTGTATGCTCCAAAGTTGTATCTGCTCCATTCTGCCCAATATCATCTTAAACTATGTTTTGCTCCTGTTTCCTTTTCTGTCCCACACCAGGGTTTTGGTAGAGGAAAAGCATCTGCTTTGCTTGTGCCCTTACCTTACTCGATCCCACAGTCTCTGAAGTAACAGAACAGCCTGATGTAAAGCTATGACAGCAACAAATGTGCCGCTTGGTATTTTTGCTTTGGACACTATTGCCCACTGCACAGTTTCTAGTACCTCACTTAAGCTGGATAATGCATTTGTCTGTTAACAGACTGTGTTGAGAGAACAATACAGTTTGGTATTGATAAGAAAATTACATGCTTGTCACATTTGTACTAAAGAGGCTTTTGAAAATGCTTCGAATGGGACTCTCTTCCTGCAGTGCATGTAGAAATAGTAGAAGCTAGTATAATTTGCAAACTTTGTAAGTATCTAGACATAATCCCTGAGGCCATCTGGAGCATCTGGATAGTCAACAGCTTTGAAAATTGGGCTATGTAGGTCGTTAGATGGATATCTAACTATGGACCTGCAAGCATCTCATACACCTGTTCCTGAAAATCCTGAATCTTTTATATTTAAACTTCGCAATGTCAGTTTTAAGTGAATATTTTAGTATTCGTATGAAATTCTCTTCTGTGGTCACAGCTTATCTCTTCACCCTGTGTCCTTCTTTCATCTAGTGTGTCAATTAAGCAAGAGGAAATAGCCTGAATGTTTTATATAGTAATAAACTGACATAAATTGCTCTAAGCTAATATATGTTGCTCTAAGTCATTTTTCTTTATCCTTCAGCACTGAAAGTATGCAGCTTCATTTGACATTAGGTTTTCACAAGCTCCCTAAATCCAACACAGATGCAGCTCTTGGAAAAATAAAATCTTTTATTCTTCCTAGTCAGCTCTTAGATGTTTTAGAAATAACATAAACTAACATGAACAAATGTATTTGGCAGCTGAGTCTAAACAAAGAATTGGTATCTTCTGCTCCTCTGAAAAATTTGTTATGGGTGGGAACCACAGAAATGGCACCTTTTTTCATTTGTCATCCTGTTGAATTCAGTGACAGGAAACATGCTAAAAGGATCTCTATTGAATATAAGTAAGAATAGTACAACCCAAGCCAAAATATTTAAACATGTAAGACGTTATCTTGAATTACTGAGCTCACCGTTAAAACAAAGGATGTTGCTTTGGGATGGCATTTCTTTTCATACGTGTTACATGATCATCAAACAATCTGAGCACTTGTTTTCAGTGTGTCTGTTTTGACATTCAGTTACTTGCTATGGTGCCCAGAAACTACACTTTAACTATGCCCAAATTAAAAATTAATCCTCTCCCTCCTGTCTGTTTCTTCTGCCTGCTTCCCTGACAAGGGACAACGAGGAAACATCAAGGTAGAAAGCAGTGTCAACACTCTCAAGATCAAGGGATAATTTTAATGGAGACCTTAAAGGCTAAATGGTTTGCCAATGATCCCAGATTAAAAGCAATTTTTCTAGGGTTAGCTATTCGTGAGTACAGGTTCAAGGAGGATATGTGATTGTTTTTATAGTCATTGGCCCTATTTGATCAATTTCATTTTCAAGTTGGCTTGCTCCCGGGGCTGTAACGCAGAGTAGTTTTGGACTCGGGACCCTTCACTTGTGTTTTTGCCTTCATTTGGTATGGATGTATGCTGAAAAGAAAAAATTGTGCCCTTCCTCTGAAGGCCAAATGTTACCTGATGTGCTGTGCTCTTCCAGACAAAATACAACCTGTTATGCACATTCAGGTTTGAACGCAACTCACTCAACTGTTGACCAAAGTCTCAGCATGAATTTCTGCTTTATGTTTTGTCAGAAGCAGGGTGTTCAGCTGGAGACATGTTGCCTATCTTTACCTTTCCTTAGTGTCTGAGAAAATAGAGATCATCATTTTCAGAAAGAAAGAGAAACTATCTTTGCTGTCATTATCTAAAAACTAGGATCTGAGGAAATCTTGAAGACCTTCTGTAAGCTCCTTTTTTAAGATCAAAGGGGAAAGATTAAGGGCAAAGAGGGGAGAACTGATTTAAATGTCCTGCATGAAGTTTAGTTATCCCTTGCAGTAAATTTTCTCCACTAGCAATGTCCACGTTGCTGAGCTTCACACATATACCTTAAGCAATCAAATTCATTATTTTTTGCATGTATTGCCTTGAAACATGTAGCATAAATTACGTAAATGTTATTTTTAACTCCAGACTTAATTTTAACTCACTTCTTACTATTCATGTGCTTAGCGTGCTTTTAGAGTATAAGCAATTCCTTAGGATAACTTTATTTGACAGATGAAGTTACTCTTTTTCTTAAAAAGGTCTATATGCAGGTTCCCCTCTCCCTCCAGCCTTTTTGGTCTTGCCTATGCACCTCTGAGACACAGGGTTTATCTCAGCCTAAAGGAAAATGTTTTCCTTCAAGCGACTCCCAAAAATTTTTGACAGCAAATCACTGATGGTCCTGGGAAAGAAGGAGCACCTGAAGGGTAAGAATTCTCACAATTCTGTAGGAAGACTTTTATCCACCACCCACATTTGCACTGCTCCCAAGGTCTGCGGGAATTAAACAGCCAGAGGTTATCCAGAATCTCTTCCAGCAGCATGAAGCCACTCGGGAAACTCCATCCTGTTCTAAGGGAAAAGGGAACGATAGTCTCCAAAGTCAGTCATTGCTTCAGGAGACACTTCAGAGATTCACAGCTGTAGCATTTCTTATGAAAACCCTGGAATGCAGATGTAATAGCTAGTGGATTAGTGAGCCCCTGAGCATCTGGTAATCTAATGCTGGGGTTAGGCCTTTTGGATCACTGGGAGCACAACTGTGCAGTAAGAAATTGCTCTGAATTTCCTTCCTGCTCAAAATACGATGTATCCAAAACCTGCTGAAGTAAAAAGAGGTGCTCAGAAAACAATGCTTTGGGTGGATTGCATTGCCATGCCATGGTCTTTGCTGACATAAGACCTTTCCCCTTTCAGGTTATTTAACACAAGTTCTCTCTTTTGCAATGTTCTTTTATTATCCATCCCTGTGACTACTGATGTTTGTGACCTTTGTTTTTGTTATTTGTGTCATTAAGTTCCAAAAGTAGGAATATTTTCCTTCTTTAATAAATTACTAGTTTTGTCCAGGTGGTGGACAAAACGAAAACTGCTTACGGCACCACGTGTTGGGACCTCTACTCTTCTGTACCTGTGTCTTTATCACATGCTCTTCTGGTCAGTGAAGGCTCTTGCATGATCTCGTTGTAGGAAATCACAAAACAATAGATTACCTGAACCTTACAGAATAATGTAAATCTTTCATTTTACTGGGGCGGCTAAGATTAGAAAGGATTGCAAAATGCTAAAGAACAAGACTAAAACAACACAAACAGCCTGAAGGCTTTAAAAATACATTTCTGAAGTTTTTTAATGCCTTATTTAATACATAGGCTACCCCCTTGTGAAGAAGTGGTGTACTGGTATTTTCTAAGCTCCATGTAGGTGCGTATCCCAAGACACAAAGACACTAGTGCTCCTCTTCAGTGGAACAATGAGCAAAGAAACTTGAGTGAAGCCTTGGTTGCTTTAATCTAACCACAGAATAAATTAATATATTCCAATGCTGTTCATTTCCTTCTGTTCCTTCTCCAACGTGGCCTGCTGTAAGTAACCCATGTTGTACCAAACAAATGAGATAACAGGGAATTCAGCTGAAGTACAATGAAAGAATAGCAACTAGGTATCATATGAATAAGTGGAAGTTAAATATGTACATTCATGTGATTTCAGATACATATGAGTATGTAAATGTAAACCCATACCCTGTATAAGTAGGTTTGTAATTCACTGAAGCCTTACATTTTGAGAGCTTTGGGCATTTACAATTTGTTATTAGGATATTTCACAGTGAGTGATTTCTCAGTCAAAAGTGTTTTGACCCTGCTCTAAGGGAAGACCCAACTTCACGGTTTCAAATTAAATCAGATATACTAATGGAGAATTCCTTACAGTTACTTGTATAATACAGGCTTTCCATCAGATCAATTACGATGTGTTACAGATTTTTGTACTGTGATCAATGTGAAGTTGATAGAATGAAAGGAGATAGTTAAACATCTGTTACATATTTGCATTTCAGGTGTGAGCATAAAAATAAAGCTTCATTTTTCATATTTCACCCTGTGTACTGGGCACCCTATTCTCATTATATTATAATCCTCTATGTCTTAAAACTGTAACTCCACTCTTTCTTCACATTCAAGGCCTGATTCTAATCTCATGCTGCTCTAAATTAGGTGTTACCCCATTAAAATGGAGGATTTACATTCTGATCTCATTGTGTGTAATCTGAAGGAAGTCTTTGCAGTTCAACAGAGGTACTTTGAGTTTTTATAATACAACTGTAACCAGACTCAGTTCCAACTGCATGTGTATGTAAAAAACTGATATAAATCAGATCAGAATCAAGTCTCTGCTATTTCTTCTCTCTCTGGAAAAGAGTTGACAAATTTACGTTTGCTTTAAAATATGATCAGTAATATTCTAATCACGGTCAGTCATCTTGAGTAATTAGCTGAATGCTGAAAGAATAATCATTACTTGAAGCACTTCCCAGCTGATACTTAGAATTAATTTCTTCTTTTTCTTATTTCAGATTCTTCATACTTCCTGTTTCCATGGAGAAATTCCAATGTGTGCTAGGGTAGACATCAATAACATTATTTAGGGGCCCTGAGGACAATGCTTCCATTTTGAGAGAAAGGTAAGTTAGAACTTCTGTGGCCATGAATGAAAAATAAATAAATAAAATCATAGAATCCTAGAACAGCCCAGTTGGAAGGGACCTTGGGAAATTATCTGGTCCATATTTTCATGGGAAAGGGAGCCTAGAGGAGATTATCTATCGTTGTCTCCAATCACATCTCGAAAACCTCCTTTGGTGAAGACTCTACTGGTCCCTGGTGATGTTGTTCCAGTGAATGATCGTTCTCACTGTAAAAAGTTTCTTTCTTATGTCAAAATAAAACCTCTTCCAGTGCAACTTGTACCCTTTTCCCTTTGTCTTCACCATGTGACTCCTTGTGAAGAGAGACCCTCTGTAGGCTTTGTAGCCACCTTCTAAGTACTGGAATACTGTGATGAGGACCCATGTTGGCTGGTTGTCCGCCAGGAGCCCTGGTCCCCTGCAGCAAGGCTGCTCCCCAGCCACACAGGCCCTAGCCTGTGCTGGGCTTTTTGGTTGTGTCAGCCCAGGGGCAGGACTTTGCACTTGTCTTTGTTGAACTTCACGCTGTTCTTGCTATCCCACTCCTCCAGCCTGTCCAGGTCTCTCTGTAAGATGGCTTTCCGTTCTGACATGTTCACCTCGCCACCCAGTTTGGTGTCACCAGGAAACCCATTGAGGGTGCTCTCAATCCCATCATCCAGGACATTTATGAAGATGTTGAACAGTGTTGGGCTCAGCGTTGATCCCTGGGGGACCGCAATTGTGACAGACTGCGAACCTGAGTGAACACCGTAGATCACCACTCTGACTATGACCTATTAGTCAATTTTCTATCCATCTTGCAGACCACTCATCCAGTTTGTATCTTGCCAGTTTGTTCAGGAGAAGGCTGTGGGAAAATCTCCATTCTTAATTCAGTTTCTATTCTACCAGCTGTAAGAATGATGAACGGAGGGTTGAATTTCTTACTGTTGCATGAAATGTGTTCACTCCCAATTGCTATGTCCAGTGCATCATCCTAATTCTTCCATAATCATATTTCACTCTGTATGAGAAAATAATTCTCTAAACTTTTAAGCCAGAATTCCTACCCTGATGTTTTCAGGATTGTGCAAGATCAAAGCGAGCTTTATCGGAGAGAGTACACTGTGTTTGCTATAAAGATCTTAACTGCAGCTGTTTTGATATGGTCTCTGTGAGAAGGGGTCTCTGGCTTTTCTGTGTATGACTGCACCCATTCCATCCAGCTTTGAGCTCAGCTGGATGGAGGCAGGGGCTGCTAGCTGGCACTGGGTGCACTGTGTTTCGGCAGTCCTCCTTGGAAAGATTTGCTGTGACCAGAAAGCTCAGCTTCGCTAAAAGCCTTGGACTGAACAGAATCCTTCATTCAATTGATAAAATGTGTTACCTGCTCTCACTCACCTTGGATTTATGACTTAATTATGGTGGCTTAATTAAGTTATTCCTGGTCTAACATTGGGCTAGAAACATAACTGGGAAATGTATGTCAGGGAGAGGCACCTCACTAATCTGCATTTAGTGAAAATCACATTCTATTAAAAGCCTCCTTTATTAAGCCTAAGTCCACACATATTTAAGGTTACATCCCGTGTTCTTTAGTGATGCATTTCATCCTCTTAAGTACTATGTCTGAAAGCCATATTTTCTGTTTATTTTTGTTTTATCAAAATCTATCTTTCAATAGAAACTTCCAGATTTCCTGTCTTTGTCATTTTTCAACACGCAGTGATACATTGATCACTGGGATTAGGTAGGAATAAGTCTCCTCAATTGTGATCTGTGTGTGCTCGTATGTATTTTTAGTTACTCAGAGGAACTACAAATGTTAAATCTTTATGGTTATGGTAACTGTATAGTGAATTATAGATGACTCTTCCCTGGCCAGTATAATATAAAGGATCGCATCAGTATGTGAAGCTGAGGTAGTGGCCATCAGAATACCATAGTCTCCATAGATCTTACATATGACCTGCACTCAAAATCAGAACAATTTGTTAAATGAAAATATTTCAATGTACAAAAAGCAAATACATCAAGTTATTCATTGATAATATATATTTAAAAGCAGTTTTGAAAGTCTACAGCAGCAATGCTAATTGCAGGGAAAGAAAATGCAACAGTCACAAGGTTACTAAAAAGCTCTTATTTCTAAGATGGATAGCCATATTAAAAACAAAAAAAGCCAACCAACCAACCAAAAATACTCTAAGTGAATTTATGCAAAAATATATCTTTTTGTAAACAACTATGCAACATTTGTTTATTCAAGTATATCTAGCTAAAAAGTGATTAGTTTCATTATTCCTTCATTACTACAATAAATTGGAACTATTTTCAACTTTCACTGGGGAAATATTCCAGATAATTAAAATGAATGCATTCCATTATCTTATCACTTTGCTGCTGCTGACAGTCTTAAGGAAATGTGTCAAGCTGATGAATGGATAACATCCTCCTTGCATGGATAAGGCAATGCTATTCAGTTCTCAGCCATCTTCCCCTTAAGGCCGCAATGGGATTTTTATCTTCTAAACTTAACTGTATAAACTGATGTGTATGACCTGCCTGAAAACTGCTTTTTTTTCTGAATCTCCAACATAGGTATTTAGAATATATACAGTTATGCTAACTAATTGCAAGTTATGTGAGATAAGTCATGTGAAGGAGAATGGATTTTGTGAGAATCAAGTAGGTGGCAGGAACAAAATCTGAGTTTATGCATTTGTACAGTTGTAAAACTCTTGATTTTTTGCAATTTACTTACTACCTGTGTAAGGACTAATGGAAATGGTAATGAATAATGTGCATTTACTTGGACATGTTCAGACTGAAAGAACTCAAAGACAAAAGAGAAGCAAAGATAGCAGGATAAAATAACAACTGTTGCCTGATGGAAATTATTTATATTTCTTCAGGTTATAGGAATGTCTAAATGTTAATTACACCAACAGGTTCTAAAGGAAGGCAGAAACTACATTTCAATCTGATGTACCTATTCTAATAAATTTTATTGTTTCTGAACCATGGAGTTGACCAAAATATCACTTGAGATATTTTATCATTTGAGACCAAACCCCAAAATATTACTTTAAATTTTTTTCTCAGTTGTGTATTCATAGTTTAAAAAGGCATGGTCATGACTTGCCTTTATGTCATTTGAATAAGGAAAGGATAATGCTTTTTCAAGTCTCAAAAAGAAAAGAAGAGAAAAAGAGATATTCAGACTAACTTACAAAGTCAACACTAATGAAGCATAAGGCTTGTACACTAAATGTAAATAACTTTCTACCTAACATGAAAAGCTGTGTATATGAGGCAAACTTGTGAGGCAAACCTAAAAAATCTATGTTACAATGAAAATGGCGTGTGTTTGAATTTTGTGTTTTCAGGGGGTGTAAAATATCTTTCCTTCATTGAGTTTCACTGGGCTGCAATTCATAAAATTGCCCAGTGAAATAAGCAAAGGACTTGACCAGGTGAAGAGCTCACTTTCAAAATGCAGTATTTTGTTGAAATGCCAATGAGATTGACTGGTTTACAGCAATATAGTAAAGCAGACATAACAATTACGAGAGTGCTATCAGGTCGCATCTTTATTTTATGAGATGATGAAGCACATATAGTTAGGATCCAATGTCCAAATGAATCCACAACCTCCTCTAGTAATGTCAGAAATATTTTCAGTTGGTGCTAACCAATTCACTATTAAGCAATGCAGTATATTTTTGTTGTCTAAATACTGGCTTTAGTATTCTTTTACTTTTGCCGTCACTTATTTGTTGAATTTAAAACTGTTGATTTACACTGAAAAAGATGTAGCATTTTTATAAGTATAAATTATTTTTAACGAACAAAGGATTACAGTCATAGAGAAGCTAGATAGCTGCTCAAGACAATGGCAGGACAAGAACTTTCATATTTTATCTTCCTTCTGTTCACAGCTAGGGAAGCTGGTTTGTTTTTTGTTGTTGTTTTTTTTTTGGTTTTGTTTTTAAAATAAATTTAAATACATGTCCTAATAAATGGAAAGTGTTTTGCTTTTCCCTAGCTTTCTTTGTGTTCCAGAGGAGTTGAACTTCTTCATCCAAACTTCATTCACAGAAAAAAAAAATGTTCCTGGAAAATTTCAACCAGAAAAGTGTATGTATGAGTAATAGCAAACATCCTGTAAGTCTGGTTTCCTGTGGGTTTGTGTCTTGGGCCTGATAAACTTTACTTTTCTAGGAAGATGCAGGTCATAACTACTGTTTTTCTGAAGGTATGGAACGTGTAATGTGGATTCTTGGGCATCTAGTAACATTTGAGTTTATGCTAATCTCTTTTCCTCATTTGAGATAATAACAAATTCTACAAACTGAGTAAAAAGTCACTTATTAAGTCTAAGTACAAAAAATGACTTGTTTTCCCAGAACTTAAAAGAACAGTAGTCCCTCCATCAGTTTGGCTGAAAATAGCTATTGGCTTCAAATGTGATGGTTTATGGAAACAAGTTCAAAAGATTGCTGATCACATTGAGTCAGATCAGCAGGGCATGGCTGTACAGCCCTCGTCTTCACAGGAAACTGGGAAAAATGAGAATGAAAGCCAAAATGCAGTCTAAAATGTTGTGGGTGGTACTGCTTCTTTGGTGGCTAGATTCTCACGATCTTTTATGGTGGGTATAAGAGGGGCAGCTCCATTAACTTCATGAAATTACCTTTGTCTAATGCTACTGTAAGTGAAAGCAAAATCTAGACCTTAAGGTAGACCACAGTACTTTTTTCTTACTGGGAAAAGGTTACATTGAGTACAAGTGTGGAAAAGGAATCCCTTTGGGGATTTTTATTAATTCCGTGTCAATTAGAAGTTTGCTAATTCAGCAAAGTTGTCCGTGATGACTTATTGAAAACACATCATGTGAATATTGATTGTGTTTCAGTCATGTAAAGATGAAAGTACCCACAAAAAAAAGATGCAGTCTTTTGAACGTCACTGAACTGATGTGAAACACTAGAATGCAAAAATAGCCCAAATGTTTTAATCATTCCTTAGGGGAAAAAAACAGCCTTATAATATTGGGACTGTCTGTGGAATATTACCATTGAAAGTAATAAATCAAATTCTGCTCTCAGTTTTAGCCTTACAGCACAATTGATTTACAGGTATTGCAAAAGTAATATTTTGCAGTTAGAACTGCACGAGAAAGGTCTGGCAGCACCATTTACCAATGAATCTAAATGATCTGTAAAAATGGTATTTTTTGCTTCTCTTGCCAAAGTTTCAGGGAAGATCTGGAGGAACAGTGCAAATTGCTTTGACATGTGTGGAGAAAAATGTTTGGGCTTTGGGTTGTTTGAGTGTTTTTTTTTTTTTCTTTTTTTAAAATTTCTTTACATGCCAACAATGTTACGGTGCACTTAAAAAGTTTTTCTGGCTGCTCACTTGTGAGGCTGTTGTTTCCAGGTCTCACTGTGCTAGATTTTTTTTTGTTTTTAAAACTTGCCTTTGGTTGTGCACCTGTTTGACTTTTTGTCTTGGATTTTCCAGCACACTAGCTGGATGATTTAGTCTACTTTTTTTGCATCCCAGAGGCAGAGGCTTTGACATTCAGATAACTCAGTGACAGAAACAGAGCAGATGACATCTGACCCATCTTCACTCTGGACATGACTTTTCTGTACCTCCCCCATGGGGACTCTTCTTGATTAACAGTTCAGCTCTTCAGGGAGATACAAGGGCAAAGGCAAACAAATTCTTAAGTTTACTTGTTTTACAGTAACTCAAGAAAGAGTAAGATTTAGAAAAGGGTAGTGTAAAGTCTGTCCTTCTTGCTACTGTCTTCTTAACACCTGTGTAAGAGCTGGCCATTGGGAAGTGCAGCTGGGGACTGTACAAGACTCCCCTCACTTGAACATGATTTTTACTGCAAATCATAAAGTCTTTTTTTCCTGTAGTTACTTTCCTTCTACCCTTCCCTATGGAAAAGTGTGCTTTCTCCTCCTTTGGCCCAGCCTACATTCTGTTTGAATTCCTTGCAACGGTGTGAGCCCGTGTGTGACCCCAATTGGCATACTCATGCTACTTTTGAGAAGTTGGAAAGACGTCATTTCCCCTAAGATATGCCTCAGTACTTCAGCACAAATTGGAGTATTGGAGGGCAGCAGCTTCTCTTCCTCCTGGCAGAGGTACAGCATAGCCCGAATCCTCATAGCCTGACACATTTAGTGGTGGAATTGTTTTTAACTTTGCTCAGAATTCATGTATTATATATAGATGAGTTTCCTAAATCATCATTCCTCTAAACTTAGGTAAATAGATTTTCTTTTAAAAGTACAGTTCATCAGTTCTGACATGGCATGGAAAGCTAAAAGGTGATGCATAAGCTAGTCATTGTAAGCTCTGTGTATAAAAGCTAGTTACAAAAAATCATCATCTTCAGTATGTAATTAATCCAGTCCTTCAGCCAGCTTTTGGGATGGATTAGATGAGTTTCTTCCAGGAGTATCTGTTTCCCATTGTTGACTGTTAAGGCAGCCTGGCTGGTTACATTGCATTTGATGCCAAACTTAGATGCCTAAATTTGAGTAAGATGAATCCTACCTAGTGTGTTTAGACTTCAACGGAGTCAAATCATTCAAGATCTGCAATACTTCACTTTACAGATACATTCCTCAATGTAGAGAATTTTTGTTTCTTTCTTAGTTGAAAGGTCTTTGAAATCCCTCAAATCTTCATGAAGTTGAGTTGTCATCCTCTGCCTATCTTTTTTTCTTGTATACAGTAGGTTACAGGTGGATTGCTGTGTTACTGACAGTCACAATCACTGTTAACTTCTTCAGGTGTGCAAAGATAAAACCAGAATGTTGCTGCATTATCAGGATTACATCTGGATTGCGACCTACAATCAGCGGTTCACATCCTGATGAGACTGAGAGATACCTTGCATTGGCTGAAGTGCACTCAACTCAGATGATCTCTTGAATACAGCTGAGTACTTTGCAAAAGAGAAAAATACCATTAGCTGCATTTGTAGATGGGAAAGGCAAAGTGAAGACAAGTAGTCTTGTTAGGCTTCTTTTTAGCCTTTCTCTGTCTCCCCATCTTTCTGTCCTTTTCATTGGCTATCCTCCTTTCCAGCTGTCTCTTCACCATTGCCTTCAACATTGCATGAACAAGTAACTGCCTTGTGGAGGCTGTTGGTTTTGTCTGGGAACACCTGAAACCAACAGAAGATACAGCCAAAGACATCCCCTATGTAAGGCTGTGAAACAAAACCAGAGGCAACTAACAGGCAACTAATATGCCACCTAGATATTCTTCTGTGCAAGGGACATCCCCAGATGGTCTTTGTATCTCTTTGTTGATAATGCTTTTAAGCAAAGGAGACGAAGTTGGGTGGGTGTTGAGACCTAAAGGGTTATCCAGGCTGTGGGTGTATAGAGATTGTAACCATATGTTTGTAGGATTCCGCAATGCATAAGGACATGGAGGCTTTATCCTCTAAATTTCTCTATTACAGATTACCACAAATACCACAAAAATCACCACTAGCAAGTAAACTACGACAAAAATAAAAATAAAAATAACAAAAAATCCCCTGTAGCAAGTATACTTATGATTAATAAAGTTAATATATATATACAGCTATTACAAATTACTATCAGCAATCAATAACACAGTATCGATCAATAGTATGGCAGCAGTCAATAATAGCAGCTATCAATCATATAGCAACAATCAATAACAGCAACAACCAATTAGGCATATACTATTACAGGTTACTATGAACTTTTCATTAGTGAAGCAACTTATCAACAATATAACAGCAGATATAATAGATTATTTATATGGATTTATAGTATCAATATCAAGTGAAATTCAGAAGGAGACAGGCCATCCCACACCAGGGGACAAACTGATCCCAGAGGCGGGCCCAACCATTCCAGAAGTGAGAGGACAAACTGAACTGATCCCAAATGTGGGCCCAAAAAGGCAGACCAGTGAGATTACAGGGAGAGTCTCACTTCAAATGTGATCCATGTCACAGAGTCTGGTGTCAGCTGGGCATCCCCAGTGAGAGCCCAAGATCTCGTAGAAAGTTCATGTGGAGAATTCAACCTGTTTAGAAAAGAAGAAGTACATGCAGCCAGGGAAGTTCTCAGGGAGAGACCCTTTGCTTTGGATAAAAATTAAGTTCCTTTTGTATCATAGAAATATAAGAGGGTGTAGGATATCACTGCTTCGAGCAGCCAATAAGTGCTGTTAATTTTGATTTTTCACCTGTAACAGCCAATGGATGATAAAATTTTCTGTTCTTTCAGGGCAATTTTTATTTTTCCAGATTGTTTTCCACTTTGTCAGATGATAAGGTATTGTTTCAGTCCCTTGTTTTTGCACTTATCGATGGTATCTCAGGATGTCCCCACTTTCTAGGTATGCCAGCTGTACTTTCAAGAGGCCAGCTGCCTGTTTCAAGGATGTTTCTGGTTCCCAAGCCTAGTTCCCAGGCTTACAGCTCCCAAGCTGGCAGGCATTTTCTGCCACTATTTTTCAGCAGACATCTTCTTCTGTTCAGTAATTTTCTCCTCTAACCAGGTTGCCTTGCTGGCTGCTCACATTCATGGCACATCTAAGCACAAATCTAGTTGCCAGTCTGATGGTAAACCTTACAACTTTCTTCTCAGAGTTCCAGGTTTTTTTGCCAGATGTTTCTTATGTATCCTGTTCATACCACTTGATATAATCTTAAACATATATTTTAATTTGGTCTCTATTCTGTATCACGTGTGTTGTTGCTTCAGCACTGTAACATTTCCAGAAAAAAAGAGAAAAAATTACAGCATTCCAGAACTGTAAAGTGAAGTTTGCTTTCATTAAAAGTCACTTTTGTTCAAATGGGAACAGGCTGTGGAAATAGATGAAATAACACAGAGGATTTTAGATCAAGCCTAGTACAAATATTTGGGAAGATTGTCACAAACCCTCTCCTTTTCTGTCATACGTAATGCAAATTGGACAGTCTATGTGTGTTGGAGGCTTGAGATTTTTCAAGATTCAGTGTAGTATATCTCTTTTCAGCTATTACATAAAGGCCAATAGTATTCAGAAAAAAGGAGGCAAGAGATACACCATGAGGGACTAAGAACTGATCAGTCTCCAGAACTTGACTGCAGAGAGCAAACACTAATTCACAGGATCACAGAATGGTTCGGTTTGGAAGGCACGTCTGGATTTCTTCTAGAATGAGCCCTCTGCTCAAAACAGGGTCAGCAAGAGCAGGTTGGTCAGGGCCATGTCCAGTCTGATGTTGAATACCTTTAAGGATGGAGATACTACAACCTCCATGGGAAATATATTCCAGTGTTAGAGCACCCTCACAGCAAAGATGGTGTTTTTTATGCTTAAATGGAATTTTCTGTATTTCAGTTCCTCTTATCTGATCAGTGAGTACCGCTGAGAAGAGCCTGGCTCTATCTTCTTTGCTCACACCTATGAGGTATTTACACACATTGATAAGAATTCCCCAAGACACTTCTTCTCCAGGCTAAACAGTCCCCGCTCTCTCAGCCTCTCCTCATGTGAAAGATGCTGCAGTCTCTTACTCATTTTCATGGCTCTTTGGTAGACTTGCTCCAGTACGTTCGTCTCTTGTAGGAAGCCTAGAACTGGACACATTACTCCAAACCTGTCTCAGCAGTGCTGAGTAGAGGGAAAGGATCACCTCCCTCAACCTGCTAGTGATGCTCCTCCTAAAGCAGGAGAGGCTATTGGCTTTCTTTTCACAAAGGCACATTGCTGCCTTATTTTCACTTTGTGGACCCTCAGGTCCTTTTCTGAAAAGCCATTGCCTAGGCAATTAGCCTTCAGTGTATGGTACATGGGGTACTATAGCTAATATATGGGATTATTCCTCCCCAGGGTCAGGACTTTCCAATTCCCTTTGAACTTCATGAAATTTCTTGTTTGCCCATGTCTCCAGGCTGTCCACTACCCTCTGAATGGAAGCACAGCCATTTGGTGTATTAACCACTCCTCCCAATTATGTGTAATCTACGTATTTGCTGATAGTACACTCTGTCCTATCATCCAGGCCATTAATGAAGATATTAAACAGTACTGGCACCAGTACTGACCACTGGGGTACACCACTAGAGACTGGCTTCCAACTGGACTTCATGCTGCTGATCACAACCTTTTGAGCTCAGCAGTTCACTCAGTCCACCTCACTGTCCCCTTATCTAGCCTGTAGTTCATTAGTTCGCCTTTGAGGAAGTTCAGGGAGGCAGTGTCAAAAGCCTTAAAATCGACATGTCTGAAAGTCAATCTTTGATTAAAGTCAAGATAAATGACATCCACTGCTCTTCCTTCATTCATCAAGCCAATCACTTTATTGTAGAAGGCTGTCAAGTTGGTCAGGCATGATTTTCCATTTATAAATCCATACTGACTGCTCTCAATCACCTTCTCATCCTTCATTTGTTTGGTAATAATGTCTAGCAGTATTTGCTCCATTGTTTTCCCAGAGGTCAAGGTGAGACGGACAGATACTTCCTTTCTTCCAGTTCTCCCCTATTTGCTGTGGCTTTTCAAAGGTAATTGAGAGTGGCCTCACAGTGACATAGGCCAAGTCCCTCAGTGCTCATGGGTCCCATCCCATGAGGTCCCATGGACTTCTGTATGTCCAGTCTATTTACATGTTTCCTAACTCGATCCCTTTTCATTGAGTATAAGTCTTCCTTGCTTGAGACTTTCCCACAGGTCTCAGGCACCTGGAATCCATGAAGGCTAGTCTTAACAGTAAAGCCTGAAATGAAGGGGGCACTGAGTGCCTTGGCCTTTTGCATGTCCTTTGTCACTAGCTCCCCTGCCACATTCAGCAGCAGGCCCGTTTTCCCCAGTCATCCTTTTGCTACTGATATATCCGTAGAAATCCTTCTTGGTGCCGTTCACTTTCCCTTCCAGATATAACTGCAGGTGGACTTTGGCTTTCCTAATCCCATTCCTACATACTTCCTATTCCTACTGAGTTACCTGGCCCTACCTTCAGCTCTTGAATATTTCCTTTTTATATCCAAGTTTTGCCAGGAGCTACTTGTTCACGCAAGCAGGTGTGTCCTGCTACCTTTGCTTGACTTCCTTCAGGTTGGTATGGACTGTTCTTCAGGTTGGAGGATGTGATCCTTGAAAATCAATCAGCTCTCCCTGACATCCTCTCACCAGGGCTGTATCCCATGGGATTCTTCTAAGCAGGTCCCTGAATAGGCCAAAGTCTGCTCTCCTGAAGTCCAGTGTTGTGATCCTGCTTTTTGCCTTGTCTCCTCTCCTCCCAGGATGCTGAATGCCATCATCTCATGGTCACTGCAGCCAAGGATGTTCTCAACCTTTACATCCATGCACAGTTCTTCCATGTTTGTAAGCAGATGATCTTCCCTCACTGGCTTCTGGATCACCTGCCAGGAAGTTGTCATCAGTGCCATCCAGAAACCTCCTGACTGCTTGTGCCCTGCTGCACTGTCCCTTCAGTGGACAACAGAGGTGACTGGTCAACCACAGATGGGTCTTTGAAGTCCTCAATGAGAACCAGGGTCTGTGAATGTGAGACTTCTTCCAGACATATTTGACTGTTTAAGAATTAATCCCAATCCTGTTTCCTTACATTTGTTGTTAATCGTGTGAAAAAAAAAAACAAAACCAACAAACCAGGAATAGGCGTTCCTCTGAGGTTGGGGGGCATACCATAAGTTTCAGCAGAGGGCCAAGTCAACAGCACCAGTTCTATTCCTGTACTGAAAAACAAGAGAAATTCTCTGTAGCTTCACTGGTTTGAGAGACATGAAGGGTCAACCTCATTACTTTATACACTGCTGTCTTTGGCACATGTGCCTTTTTTCTCCTGCTCACTCATTAAAAGATCAGGAGCAGAAGATTCCTTTTCTTAAGATTTCCACATGGATGTAGTAATTTTTCATTTAAGGATGAAAACTGGAAAATATATAAAATTATATTTTCTGATTTCCAGCAGGTAGTAACTGTTGCATTCCAAAGGGCCAGGAATTATCAAGGTAAAACCTGCAAGATGAGGGAATGCTCACTGAAACATGATTAAACAACTGATGATTTTTTGCTCCCCCTAACTGTAAACTATGTGGCTCTATAAACAGAATCTGAGAACTAAAAATACCAATCAGATTTTGTTTTCCAAACAATGCTTCATTTGGCAACCACATTTTAACAGTATTTTCTAACTTAAAAGACAAACAGTGTATTTTTGTTATGAAGTCAAATATTGATAATACTCAACAGCTTGGTTAGCAAGCAGAATATCCAGAAGTTACCCTAATTTTAATACCTGGCATGCAAATCAACTCTGTGGTACATGAACAAGCATTTATATTAACACTTTTGAAGAGAATTGGGATACAATAGCATAACCATATTAGGTTTGGCCCATATGTTGCAGGAACATAGTAAATTGGAAGCAGTACCAAGCAACAAGTAGGATGAAGAACAAGTTTTGAATTAACTTCTTTGTTTGTTTGCTTCATTCTTTCTTTTGTCTAATGACCTGTGTGATTTAAGGACTTGCAAAGTATTCTTTGCTACAGAAAATTCATGTTGAAGCTAGGGGATTTTTTTCATCCGAAGATTAAAGAAAAAAGGCATTTATCTGCCCTGAACTACTTGCAGAACTACACATGTAACTCGTTACCTGCATTGTTGTAAGTGTCCAACTCATGCTTGATTTTTAGTTCTGTATTTCTCTATTGTGTAAATAATTTTATGACTTCTTTAGTATAGAGTATAAAGCACTTTATGATGTTTGTGATGGACTAAAGGAAATCTCATGCAGCATCAAGCTCAAAACCTGAAAATCGGAACAATGGCTAACTAGGGGATTTATAACAAGCTACAGGACCTCTCTTGATTTGAATCTAGACAGATTGCCACAGATAAGAATGTTTCTTATCAAATGGTGTTCATGGAAAAACATTATTATCTTGACCAATTTCTCTGTGTCTCTAAAACAATACAATGAAACCAGCATAGCTGCTAGAGATGTAGCAGATTTAGTAAGAAGGATTGTGTAGGCATTAGGTTATCTACTTTGTTCAATCCCTTTAGCCTGAAAACAGGAGCATTATTTGAAAGTTTACTGTCTTCTGACCTTTTCAAATAGATCAAATAGGGGTGTTTAGTCCTTGTGCCTTTTACTTCCAAATGAAAAACACCAGCTATACTTCAGTGAAAAACCTCTCTCAAATCTTGTAAGATCAAGTTCATCAAGGGGCAATAAAGGAGTAAAACAAGTTAAATTGTGCTTGTAGGAAGAGGAGAGAGACTAGAAGAACTCTCTAAATCTACTGTTAATTTATACAGCCACCAGAATGGCTGGCCCAGTAATTCATGAGCTCTTGGCTCTACTGAATTCATGGCACAACTCCTGTTTGCATTGAAGGAATCTGGATTTAGCCCTGATAGACTCATCAGGAGAACCGATTAGACTGTTCCCTTTTATATTCTTTAGCAGTTTAAAGAGAGATTCATTACACTTGTGTCAGTACCTCAAAATTCCTTAAGCTTGCGTATATGAGGGTCATTGAAAGAAATTCTGTGACAGGCTATATATGGCTGTCATTCCTTTAGGGCTGATAGGAAATGGAAGAATTTAAAATTGTGATATTGTTAAACTGCTGAATATCAGAACCTGAAGAAACAATTTCTATATCTCTGCTACTACTGGGAAGTAGTGGGGCATAGCTTTTGCGTATTTATTTAACTTGGGGTTTAGAAATTAAGTAAATTAGTATAAGGGGAAACAGAAAATTAGGACAAGTGAAGGCTGTGTTTTTAAAAATCAGGATTTTTTACGTTTATTGATAAATGATGTTATTTTGAAATAGTAGTATTAATTATAGGGATAATTGTGAAAAGCGAGAGAGTTACATTTCACTTCTGTGCTCCTTGTGAGAGTAACAGGAAGCTACAGAAATCTTTGGGTTAGAGAGAAGAAAGACCTCTTACTTCAACACCCACCCATGCACACCTCCCCTGCCCAGCCTTGAGAGTTCAAAAACCCAGTCTCGGTCCTCTTATTTTCTTTAAAATTACACACCAGTTGTGCTCCATTTTAGCACTCTGACATGGCAGTAGCAGGCAGCCATCACACTGTGTATCTCACCATTGTACAGGTATTTTCCTCTGGTTCTGGAACTGGACATCTTTAAGTGCCTGTAGACGTTACTTTGGTAGCGTGCAAGCATTCCCAGGGAGCAGCTCATGCCAAGTCAGCTGCTGCACACCAGACAGTAAGGTGATGTTTAAAAGCATAACTCACAGACCATTGATATTATACTGATGGATCATTCAGTAATTTAAATTTTATGTGGCTCAGGCATGAGCATGTGACCATATTTCTTGCTTTCCTTTCATTTCAGATCTTATAATTTTTGACAGCATTTGTAAAAACCCAAATCAGCCATGGAGAAATTCAAGATCAGACATAGGCTTAGGTTATGTTTTAGCACAGCGACTCTGAGGATGAAGCAGATTTATAATGAGACAAACTCATCCAGTGAGGTTTAAGACTGAATATATCGCAGTGTTTTGGTAGGTAGAAGTTAATCAGACCTACTGCTGTGAAGTCAAAGAACTTGTGAGAGTTGTAGGGTTAGTTGTGAGGTGCAGAATAAGGAAGAGAGGAACTGAGGCTGAGGAACATTTGTGGCTAGTTTTGTTGGCTCTCAAAGAAGGTCTCTTGTTAGCATCAAAGAGCATTATCGTCCTGTACTTTCAACATACTTAAATTAGTTAACTGATTAGCTAATCAGCTAATTTTTGGAATAAGATACTGTGCAAGTCGTGGCATACAGAACATGCTTCTCTGGGATTCATGGTGAGGAGACTTTTGATTTGGCAAGTCACTGACCGAGTGATTACAGAGAAGTCTAACAAGACTAGATCCAACAAAGAAAATACACTGAGAAAACAAACAGAGCTACTGGTATTCTCTAGAAGTGCGGAAGACATTTGGAAAAGCCTTAAAAAGCACTTGGTGGTGCTGATCTGTCGAGACGATGACCACGGACACTTAAATAAATCAGCAAGCTGCCCATAAAGGGTGGCTGGGCAGAGAATAGTTAGACAGCTGGGAGAGACAGGCTCTGAGTCTTGTGAATGTATTAAAAATACACATATGATGTGCTTTAGTTTCTGGTAATTGCAAAATGAAGGGGTAAGGCTGTGCTTCCACACTAGCGCAAGCTTCTGCTTCTACCTGTAGTTGAGCAGGCAGCATTGGCTCAATATGCACATTGCTATGTGGTAAGAGTTTTGTGCATGGATGGAAGTGGTTGAAGCATGAGTATGCATAGACTCATGACAGTCTGAAAGGCAGACATTCATAGAGAAAGCCCAAGAGCAGGGCTAGTTGTGTTCATTGCCCAAATAACACCCACTCACATCTGCATGTCTACATCCTACCCTCCTTTTGTGATGCTTTTCACTGTATCACACTCATGCTTTTCAAAATTTTGCTTTCTAGGAACAAAATAAACAAAAAGGTCCACTCCCACGGAGCATGGAACAGACCCTCCCTGAGATCCTTGTATTAAAGGCAATTGTTCAGCATCATATTTTCACTAAAATCCTTGCTCTTTCTGGGGAGGAAGAAGGGAATATATTGCTTTTGGAAGAGCTGAAGGAAATAATGAGATACATGGGTTTGATTCATTAGAAGTTTAGTGTTTGCATTGTTAAATTTTAAAATATCCTACATGCATTGGATGCTATTTTAGTATAATGGCAAAACAATGATTATGTTGTCAGACTTTAGTATTGCAATGTGCTTACTTTCTTTTTGTGTTTCCAGATTAATTTCCTAATCAACGATCCATGTATCTATTGATATGTGCTGTGTTATACCTAGACAACTTCATTGCTACAATGCTGATTTTTTTTTTCTTTAAAGCTGTTGAAATTTCATAATGCTTCTTACTAATTTAATGTCAGTAAAAATTAAACAGTGCATAGTACCTTCTTATTGTATTAGACAGTTTTCAGTGTGGTGTTCTAAAGGCTATGGATCATTAAAAATATTGCATTATTTATGTGACTGTATAATAAAATCACAATTACTGTGCACTTGTGGTACTGGGCTAAATTGAAATGTTGAACATAATAATCCATTCACTCACCAGAAAGGGTCAGTGACTAGTCTTACACTTAACATTGTACAGCATCTTACTGCTCTGCATGATTAAACAACTGTTAATTTCCCTGCTGCCTCTGGTCTGGAAGATTAATGTCTTTATTAACTTTCTAAAAATAAGTTTCTATTACAGAAAGCATGTTACTTTATTAGAAAGATGCCTGCTTGTGCATACAATATTTTATCTTCTCAGATTTCATCTCAAGACACAGAGTTAATCAGTATGTAACATAACAAGATATGAAGGGTTCTCAATCTGAAAACTGATGTATCACATTAGAAATATTCAGGGAATGGGAGGAAGGGAATTCAGATGGATGGATCAGTGTTACTGTCACGTCAGAACTGTAGGTTTGATGCATTTTGTAGGTGAGACAATGAGTACCAGCATGTATAGGACAACATTTCTTTATATCGCATGTGGTAGTGCCATTTGGAAAGATTTTTGAGGGAAAAAAGCATATTTCTACTATGATCTTATCTTGTTGTGGTAGCCAAAGGGCCCAATCTAAATCAGGACCCAGCTGTGCTGAGCTGTGGAGGTGCAGCAATAAAATCGTCCCACCACTGAAGAGCTGCAGTCCAAAGGAACTGAGGAAGACGCAACTGAGATGGGGGATGGAGAGAGAAGGAGCAAAGAAGCACAGAGGGGCAGGGGCAATCTATTAGAAAGGTGAAGTTTCGCATTAGTTTAGAACTTGGAAATTTTATTGACTTTCAGAAAAGGTTTGTGCAAGCTTCCAGGAGTGTCTTGTATGTCTTCAGGCTTCTCTCATCGTTTGATTTAGTCGCAGGATTTTTGGTTGTTTTTTGACTACAACAAATAGAAAGGCACCTAGAATCTATAGGGGGGCTAGATTTCAGTACAAGTGTTCCCTGCTGTAAATTTCTACCTACATTTTTTAGATCCTACAGTTTGTCTTGGATTTACTAACAAACCTCAGACAAGGGCAAATGAGAAGAAAATAGTTATGCAGGATATTTGTATATACATAAAATATCTATTAAATAACTTTCTATGAAAATAATTTTGGAATGTGTTATAATCAGTGATAATTAGTAAATTAGTACTGAGTAAAGATCACACTAGATTTTCTTTAATGTAACTCTAAATGAAAGCCATTATCTAGAAGCATCAAAGGCTGTCTTTTTCATTGAGCTCATGCTTTATAAACCTTGTATGTAAGTGTGCTTTGTGCCCAGAAAGACAGCTTCAGCCACACTCATCTATTTACTCTTCTGAAGAAAACTCATACTTTTCTTTCTTGAGTTTCCATGCTTGTTATATAACTGTAGTTGCACTTATATCGCATGCCTACAAATATTTTTCCCCTGACATTTTCAGTGTCTTTTATGCACAAAACCAAAAGCTGTACTCTCCTTCAATTTTAACTGCTAGGTTTAAATATAGCCTATTTTAATTAGAAACCTTTTTTTTTGGTATTGCATTCTTGTGTTCTAAAAACTCTCCTGGAAATTCCTACAGACGTAAGCTGCAGATAAAGTCTCCAATCCTCATATAAATAGCAGCATGTAATGCAGTCCAGAAAAAGATCCACCTCTTATTTTTGTTGTGCATTTCACCAGAATAGATTTCTGTATGAATGCCTCAGTTCTCTCTCTTCCCTCCATAAATGTAGAATCTGAGTCCTGAAAGGTGACGTACGACTACACTATATGTCCTGAAGTTCTCACATTTAAATGGCAACAGTGCTGTGTTAAGCTCCAAGAGGTTGTGACTTCCTCTCTTCAAGCCTAACAACCCCCACCTCAGCTACAAAAGGCCCTTGATGTAAAGTGTCTCGGTGTTTCATCAAAGGAGTGAAAGAAGTGATGTGAAGGAGATTAGGAGCAAGGGGAGCATATTTGTTTAGATACCCCACTAACAAAGTCTGTGCCTATCCCATCATAACCGCTACATTCAGAGCGGGAGGAAAGGATGACCCAGAGGAAGAGTGTCCTTCAACACCACCTTATATTTTTCAGATTTCCTTGGCTAAAGAATGGTAAAAATACAGATTTAAAAATACAAACATAAACTGTGCTTAACCCTATGCAATTAAAAAAATTCTAGTTCTGTGATGTTGTACTTGACTATTACACCATGTTTCTGCTTAGTTCAAAGGGTGAAAAATGGAACCTCTTCACTTTTTCTAAGTGCAATTGTATAATTACCTGAATCCCCAAGTATTTCTGTGTCTCTGAACAGCAATTCTCTCTGTCCTCGGATCCAGAAACGATGTGAGTTCTTCTGTCTGACCCATTAAGGTGCCTGGGACCGGCTCCCAGCGCTGACATTACCTATCAGTGTCAGCCTGTAAATCAAGCCGGTCTAAAACATGTGCTGGAGGAATGGTGTGTCAGCCAGGCCCTGACATTCCTGTTCGAGCTAGGCAAAGCGAGGGATCTGAGAACACACGGGCTCTGAGGAGAGCCAAGTGATCCCCAAGGAGAGGCAGAGGACAGAGATGCTCTGGAGACAAACTCTGCATTTGAAACTAATAGAAAGTTTAGGTTGCCTGTCTTGAGAAGTTCAGCATACATTGCTGTAAACCCTTCGCTGTTTTAAACTCCCTTTCAGGGCTTTTGTCTCTGGCTTCATTTCTAATTTACGTCCAGTAACGTAAAGATTGGAGGGC